>NC_133334.1:7893820-7940873 GCF_042186555.1 Aquarana catesbeiana | reverse complement strand
GGGGGACGATGGTTGGGGGGTCTCTAGTGATGGTGATGATGGTTGGAGTTCTCTAGTGATGGGGGATGATGGTTGGGGGTCTCTAGTGATGGGGGATGATGGTGGGGGTCTCTAGTGATTGGGGATGATGGTTGGGGGTCTCTAGTGATGGGGATGAAGGTTGGGGGTCTCTAGTGATGGGGATGAAGGTTGGGGGTCTCTAGTGTAGTGATGGGTAATGTTATGGTTAAGGGTCTCTAGTGATGGTGATGATGGTTGGGGGGTCTCTAGTGATGGGGGTGATGGTTGGGGGACTCTAGTGATGGGGATGAAGTTGGGGGTCTCTAGTGTAGTGATGGGTAATGTTTATGGTTGGGGGTCGCTAGTGATGGTGATGATGGTTGGGGGATCTCTAGTGATGGGGGTGATGTTTGGGGGTTTCTAGTGATGGGGGGATGATGGTTGGGGGGTCTCTAGAGATGGGGATGATGGTTGGGGGGTCTCTAGTGATGGGGATGATGGTTGGGGTCTCTAGTGATGATGGTTGGGGTCTCTAGTGATGGGATGATGATGGTTGGTGGTCTCTAGTGATGGGTGATGATTGGTGGGGGGTCTCTAGTGATGGGGGATGATGGTTGGGGGTCTCTAGTGATGGGGGGATGATGGTTGGGTATCTCTAGTGATGGGGATGAAGGTTGGGGGTCTCTAGTGATGGGGGATGATGGTTGGGGGGTCTCTAGTGATGGGATGATGGCTGGGGGTCTCTAGTGATGGGATGATGATGGCTGGGGGGTCTCTAGTGATGGGGATGAAGGTTGGGGGTCTCTAGTGATGGGGATGATGGTTGGGGGTCTCTAGTGATGGGGGATGATGGTTGGGGGTCTCTAGCGATGGGATGATGATGGTTGGGGGGTCTGTAGTGATGGGGATGATGATGGTTGATCATCGATCATTGATTGGATAGTGATTGGTGTTGGGGGTAATCTCGGTCAGGCACTCTAGGAAAAGGATTACGTCACCCCCTTTTTAACACCCCCTGAGCGCATGCTCTAGGACGAGTTCCGCCCCCTTTGCTCAGAGGTTCCGCCCCAGCCCCCGGACATCCCGGCATGCAGAGCGGGGAGCCCCTCTGAGGCGCCCAGAGATGAGCGGAGGGAGTAGTGCGCCGCCCGGCCGCTTCGCCGATTATTTCGTTCTCTGCGGACTGGACACCCGAACCGGCCTGGAGCCCGACAGCTCTCCGGTGCGTGCCGGGTGTGGGGGAGGGGAATAACGGTCCTGGGAGCCGCCTGTCCGTGTGTGACCCCCGGACCCTCCCCGATCCGTCCGATCCCCCCCCCCAATATTCAATGTATCTGATCCCCCCCCATAATACAATGTATCTGATCCCCCCCCCCCATAATACAATGTATCTGATCCCCCCCCCCCCATAATACAATGTATCTGATCTCCCCCATAATACAATGTATCTGATCCCCCCCCCATAATACAATGTATCTGATCCCCCCCCCCCATAATACAATGTATCTGATCCCCCCCCATAATACAATGTATCTGATCTCCCCCCCCCCATAATACAATGTATCTGATCTCCCCCCCCATAATACAATGTATCTGATCTCCCCCCCCCCCCCCATAATACAATGTATCTGATCTCTCCCCCCCATAATACAATGTATCTGATCTCCCCCCCCCATAATACAATGTATCTGATCTCCCCCCCCCATAATACAATGTATCTGATCTCCCCCCCCCCATAATACAATGTATCTGATCTCCCCCCCCATAATACAATGTATCTGATCTCCCCCCCCCCCCCCATAATACAATGTATCTGATCTCTCCCCCCCCCCCCATAATACAATGTATCTGATCTCCCCCCATAATACAATGTATCTGATCTCTCCCCCCCCCCCATAATACAATGTATCTGATCTCCCCCCATAATACAATGTATCTGATCTCTCTCCCCCCCCCCCCCATAATACAATGTATCTGATCTCCCCCCCCCCCCCCATAATACAATGTATCTGATCTCTCCCCCCCCCCCATAATACAATGTATCTGATCTCCCCCATAATACAATGTATCTGATCTCCCCCCCCCCCATAATACATGTATCTGATCTCCCCCCCCATAATACAATGTATCTGATCCCCCCCATAATAATGTATCTGATCTCCCCCCCCCCCATAATACAATGTATCTGATCTCCCCCCATAATACAATGTATCTGATCTCCCCCCCCCCATAATACAATGTATCTGATCTCCCCCCCCCATAATACAATGTATCTGATCTCCCCCCATAATACAATGTATCTGATCCCCCCCCCATAATACAATGTATCTGATCTCCCCCCCCCCATAATACAATGTATCTGATCTCCCCCCATAATACAATGTATCTGATCCCCCCCCCATAATACAATGTATCTGATCTCCCCCCCCATAATACAATGTATCTGATCTCCCCCCCCCATAATACAATGTATCTGATCTCACCCCCCATAATACAATGTATCTGATCTCCCCCCCCCCCCATAATACAATGTATCTGATCTCCCCCCCCCCCCATAATACAATGTATCTGATCTCCCCCCCCCCATAATACAATGTATCTGATCTCCCCCCCCCCATAATACAATGTATCTGATCTCCCCCCCCATAATACAATGTATCTGATCTCCCCCCCCCCCATAATACAATGTATCTGATCTCCCCCCCCATAATACAATGTATCTGATCTCCCCCCCCATAATACAATGTATCTGATCTCCCCCCCCATAATACAATGTATCTGATCTCCCCCCCCCATAATACAATGTATCTGATCTCCCCCCCCCCCATAATACAATGTATCTGATCTCCCCCCCCCCCCCATAATACAATGTATCTGATCTCCCCCCCCCCCATAATACAATGTATCTGATCCCCCCCCCCATAATACAATGTATCTGATCCCCCCCCCATAATACAATGTATCTGATCTCCCCCCCCCATAATACAATGTATCTGATCTCCCCCCCCCATAATACAATGTATCTGATCTCCCCCCCATAATACAATGTATCTGATCCCTCCCCCCATAATACATGTATCTGATCTCCCCCCCCCATAATACAATGTATCTGATCCCCCCCCCATAATACATGTATCTGATCCCCCCCCATAATACAATGTATCTGATCTCCCCCCCCCCCCATAATACAATGTATCTGATCTCCCCCCATAATACAATGTATCTGATCTCCCCCCCATAATACGATGTATCTGATCTCCCCCCCATAATACAATGTATCTGATCTCCCCCCATAATACAATGTATCTGATCCCCCCCCCCCCATAATACAATGTATCTGATCTCCCCCCCCCATATACAATGTATCTGATCTCCCCCCCCCATAATACAATGTATCTGATCTCCCCCCCCCCATAATACAATGGTATCTGATCTCCCCCCCCCCCATAATACAATGTATCTGATCTCCCCCCCCCCCCATAATACAATGTATCTGATCTCCCCCCCCCCATAATACAATGTATCTGATCTCCCCCCCCCATAATACAATGTATCTGATCTCCCCCCCCCCATAATACAATGTATCTGATCTCCCCCCCCCCCATAATACAATGTATCTGATCTCCCCCCCCCATAATACAATGTATCTGATCTCCCCCCATAATACAATGTATCTGATCACCCCCCCCGTAATACAATGTATCTGATCTCCCCCCCCCCCCCCGAAATACGATGTATCTGATCTCCCCCCCCCGTAATACATGTATCTGATCTCCTCCCCCCGTAATACAATGTATCTGATCTCCTCCCCCCCGTAATACAATGTATCTGATCTCCCCCCCCCCCCGTAATACAATGTATCTGATCTCCCCCCCCCGTAATACAATGTATCTGATCTCCCCCCCCCCCCGTAATACAATGTATCTGATCTCCCCCCCCCCCCCCGTAATACAATGTATCTGATCTCCCCCCCCCCGTAATACAATGTATCTGATCTCCCCCCCCCCGTAATACAATGTATCTGATCTCCCCCCCCCCGTAATACAATGTATCTGATCTCCCCCCCCCCATAATACAATGTATCTGATCTCCCCCCCCCCCATAATACAATGTATCTGATCTCCCCCCCCCCCATAATACAATGTATCTGATCTCCCCCCCCCCCATAATACAATGTATCTGATCTCCCCCCCCCCCCCATAATACAATGTATCTGATCTCCCCCCCCCCCCCCCCATAATACAATGTATCTGATCTCCCCTCCCCCCCCATAATACAATGTATCTGATCTCCACCCCCCCCCCCCATAATACAATGTATCTGATCTCCCCCCCCATAATACAATGTATCTGATCTCCCCCCCATAATACAATGTATCTGATCTCCCCCCCCCGTAATACAATGTATCTGATCTCCCCCCCCATAATACAATGTATCTGATCTCCCCCCCCATAATACAATGTATCTGATCTCCCCCCCCCATATTACAATGTATCTGATCCCCCCCCCATATTACAATGTATCAGATCTCACCCCCATAATACAATTTATCTGATCTCCCCCCCTCCCCCCCATAATACAATGTATCTGATCTCCCCCCCCATAATACAATGTATCTGATCTCCCCCCCATAATACAATATCTGATCAATGTATCTGATCTCCCCCCCATAATACAATGTATCTGATCTCCCCCCCCCATAATACAATGTATCTGATCTCCCCCCCCCATAATACAATGTATCTGATCTCCCCCCCCCATAATACAATGTATCTGATCTCCTCCCCCCCCCATAATACAATGTATCTGATCTCCCCCCCCCCCATAATAAAAGATATTTATTTACTTCAAGACTTGTTTGTTTACATTCCACTAATCCAGGAAAAGAAAAAGATACAAAATGTACAAATATCTCATCCCGTATACATGTATCTCTCCTCTCCATCCCCGTATACAATGTATCTCTCCTCTCCATCCCCGTATACAATGTATCTCTCCTCTCCCCATCCCCGTATACAATGTATCTCTCTCTCCATCCCCGTATACAATGCATCTCTCCTCTCTCATCCCCGTATACAATGCATCTCTCTCTCTCCATCCCCGTATACAATGCATCTCTCCTCTCTCCATCCCGTATACAATGCATCTCTCCTCTCTCCATCCCGTATACAATGTATCTCTCCTCTCCATCCCCGTATACAATGCATCTCTCCTCTCTCCATCCCCGTATACAATGTATCTCTCCTCTCCCTCATCCCC
Organism: Aquarana catesbeiana; assembly: GCF_042186555.1. Classification (NCBI taxonomy): domain Eukaryota; kingdom Metazoa; phylum Chordata; class Amphibia; order Anura; family Ranidae; genus Aquarana; species Aquarana catesbeiana. The sequence continues at coordinate 7,935,614 of NC_133334.1, read as the reverse complement.
GTATACAATGTATCTCTCCTCTCCCCCATCCCCGTATACAATGTATCTCTCCTCTCCCATCCCCGTATACAATGTATCTCTCCTCTCCCCCATCCCCGTATACAATGTATCTCTCCTCTCCCCCATCCCGTATACAATGTATCTCTCCTCTCCCCCATCCCCGTATACAATGTATCTCTCCTCTCCCCCATCCCCGTATACAATGTATCTCTCCTCTCCCCATCCCCGTATACAATGTATCTCTCCTCTCCATCCCCGTATACAATGTATCTCTCCTCTCTCCATCCCCGTATACAATGTATCTCTCCTCTCTCCATCCCCCGTATACAATGTATCTCTCATCTCCATCCCCGTATACAATGTATCTCTCCTCTCCCCATCCCCGTATACAATGTATCTCTCCTCTCCCCATCCCCGTATACAATGTATCTCTCCTCTCCATCCCCGTATACAATGTATCTCTCCTCTCCCCATCCCTGTATACAATGTATCCTCTCCTCTCCCATCCCTGTATACAATGTATCTCTCCTCTCCCCATCCCCGTATACAATGTATCTCTTCTCTCCCCATCCCTGTATACAATGTATCTCTTCTCTCCCCATCCCTGTATACAATGTATCTCTCCTCTCCCCATCCCCGTATACAATGTATCTCTCCTCTCCCCATCCCTGTATACAATGTATCTCTCCTCTCCCCATCCCCGTATACAATGTATCTCTCCTATCCATCCCCGTATACAATGTATCTCTCCTCTCCCCATCCCCGTATACAATGTATCTCTCCTCTCCCCCATCCCCGTATACAATGTATCTCTCCTCTCCCATCCCTGTATACAATGTATCTCTCCTCTCCCCCATCCCCATATACAATGTATCTCTCCTCTCCCCATCCCCGTATACAATGTATCTCTCCTCTCCATCCCGTATACAATGTATCTCTCCTCTCCCCCATCCCCGTATACAATGTATCTCTCCTCTCCCCCATCCCCGTATACAATGTATCTCTCCTCTCCCCCATCCCCGTATACAATGTATCTCTCCTCTCCCCCATCCCCGTATACATTGTATCTCTCCTCTCCCCCATCCCCGTATACAATGTATCTCTCCTCTCCCCCATCCCCGTATACAATGTATCTCTCCTCTCCCCCATCCCCGTATACAATGTATCTCTCCTCTCCCCCATCCCCGTATACAATGTATCTCTCCTCTCCCCCATCCCCGTATACAATGTATCTCTCCTCTCCATCCCCGTATACAATGTATCTCTCCTCTCCCCATCCCCGTATACAATGTATCTCTCCTCTCCCCATCCCTGTATACAATGTATCTCTCCTCTCCCCATCCCCGTATACAATGTATCTCTCCTCTCCCCATCCCCGTATACAATGTATCTCTCCTTCCCCATCCCTGTATACAATGTATCTCTCCTCTCCCCATCCCCGTATACAATGTATCTCTCCTCTCCCCATCCCCGTATACAATGTATCTCTCTCTCCCCATCCCCGTATACAATGTATCTCTCTCTCCCCATCCCCGTATACAATGTATCTCTCCTCTCCCCATCCCCGTATACAATGTATCTCTCCTCTCCCCCATCCCCGTATACAATGTATCTCTCCTCTCCCCATCCCCGTATACAATGTATCTCTCCTCTCCCCCATCCCCGTATACAATGTATCTCTCCTCTCCCCCCATCCCCGTATACAATGTATCTCTCCTCTCCCCATCCCCGTATACAATGTATCTCTTCACTATCAATGTATAAAAAGGAGTTGATTTATTAAAACTGGAGAGTTCAGAATCTGGTGTAAGATCCGCATAGCAACCATCAACTTCCAGGTTCATTGAACAAGCTGAAGTTAGAAGCTGATTGGTTACCATGTGGAGCTGCACCAGATTCTGGGTGCCCCCCCCCCCCCCCCCAATGTATCTTCTCTGTACACGGGTGGTATTCCCTGTGCTGTACAGACTGGAGATTGTATATATATATTAGATCGAATACTGTGTACATCCTGTATAGACCACACATACACTCTATATATCTTCTGTTATATACAGGACACGTACCTGTGATGTGTGTATATAGTATATAACACTGTGTATACTGTATCTTCTATTTAGTTATATACAGGATACCTGTTATCTGTGGTGTATATAGATGACTGTATATATGGGCTGCTTTGTCTTTTATCTGTGCTGTATACAGGGTATTGTGTGCTGTATACCGTCTGCCTTCTGTGTCATGATATGTAATGTGTACCATGTTGTATGTAACGTGTAATGTGTACCATGTTATATGTAAGGTGTACCATGTTATATGTAATGTGTACCATGTTATATGTAATGTGTACCATGTTATATGTAATGTGTACCATGTTGTATGTAACGTGTAATGTGTGCCATGTTATATGTAATGTATACCATATTATAAGGGGAATTTAATACTGTGTGCTTTTTTCTTATACGGCTTTATTCAGTGATTTATCTGCCGCGCTGTATGCGCTGTGGCCGCGTGTGAAAAGTAGGTGAAAGAAAGTATACCCTGCCCCCACAATTTGCCTGAGATTCCCCTTGTGATTTCGGAGAGGGGTCCGCACTGTCCCCTGTGTACAGCCCCTGGTGTCTGGAGGGGTGGTGGAGAAGGTTTGAACCTGTTTCAGGTTTTTCTTGCTGTCTTTGTCCCTATTGGAGGTTTTCTGTTACTTCCTGTTTGGTGAATCTGTTGTCACTGGGACAGGAAGTGAGTGGAAATCTCTCTATCAGAACCCTGGATAGCGTTAAGCCCTGAGAAACCGGACAGAAGTTCTCATTTTCCCTTCTAACATTCAAATGCAGACTAATGTTTGGCCGGACATACACATTAAGGTTCAGGTTATGCATATATTTTATTTTACCTTCCGTTACACCCCCCCCCCCCATTCCCATAGCAACAGGACAATGACATTTATCAAAAAAACCTTTCCTTTTTCATTACATAACTTATTTAACATAGTAGGTGAGGCTGAAAAAAGACACACGAAAAGTACTCTTGCGCACTGGTGTGTTGGCTAAAAAAGTTCAAGAAGGACTATGGATTTCGGCTTTGCTGCTCTCAAAGGATGGGATTGTCCTAGTGTTGAAAGAAAAAAAGAGAAAAGAGAGCGCACCAGCCTAGTGCATTATCCTTGACAGGTTTATTGAATTAAAAACAAGATAAAAACTACTCACAAAAGTCGAAGGTAAAATCGCATAGTAAACACACAGAGGCAATTGTTCCAGTGGTAGCAGTTGTCCAGGTCCCAGGAAGGAGGCATACGGACTGCTGCTGGCTTACGCGTTTCGAAGGTTTAACCCTCTTCATCAGAGCCTTAGTAGTGTTAGTCTCATGCTGGCCTTTTATACACATGTCAGACTGAAACAGAACCAATTAGGGGAGGAGCCCTGGTACCAACCTGATCAGTCTGTTTCAGTCTGACATGTGTATAAAGGGCCAGCATGAGACTAACACTACTAAGGCTCTGATGAAGAGGGTTAAACCTTCGAAACGCGTAAGCCAGCAGCAGTCCGTATGCCTCCTTCCTGGGACCTGGACAACTGCTACCACTGGAACAATTGCCTCTGTGTGTTTACTATGCGATTTTACCTTCGACTTTTGTGAGTAGTTTTTATCTTGTTTTTAATTCAATAAACCTGTCAAGGATAATGCACTAGGCTGGTGCGCTCTCTTTTCTCTTTTTTTCTGAAAAAAGACACAAGTCCATCAAGTCAACCTATGTGTGTGATTATGTTGTGGTCATTCAGGTGATTATCTAATAGTTTCTTGAAACTATCGATGCTCCCCGCTGAGACCACCGCCTGTGGAAGGGAATTCCACATCTTTGCCGCTCTTACAGTAAAGAACCCTCTACGTAGTTTAAGGTAAAATCACTTTTTTTGCAGAAAAGTTCATAACTAAGATCCTCCAGACCCTTTATTAGCTTTGTTGCCCTTCTTTGTACTCGCTCCATTTCCAGTACATCCTTCCTGAGGACTGGTGCCCAGAACTGGACAGCATACTCCAGGTGCGGCCGGACCAGAGTCTTGTAGAGCGGAGAATTATCGTTTTATCTCTGGAGTTGATCCCCCTTTTAATACATGCCAATATTCTGTTTGCCTTATTAGCAGCAGCTTGGCATTGCATGCCATTGCTGAGCCTATCATCTACTAGGACCCTCAGGTCCTTTCCCATCCTAGATTCCCCCAGAGGTTCTCCCCCCCAGTCTATAGATTGCATTCAGATTTTTGCCACCCAAATGCATTATTTTACATTTTTCTACATTGAACCTCATTTGCCATGTAGTCGCCCACCCCATTAATTTGTTCAGGTCTTTTTACAAGATTTCCACATCCTGCGGAGAAGTTATTGCCCTGCTTAGCTTAGTATCGTCTCCAAATACAGAGATTGAACTGTTTATCCCCATCCTCCAGATCGTTTATGAACAAATTAAATAGGATTGGTCCCAGCACAGAACCCTGGGGAACCCCACTACCCACCCCTGACCATTCTGAGTACTCCCCATTTATCACCACCCTCTGAACTCACCCTTGTAGCCAGTTTTCCATCCATGTACTCACCCTATGGTCCATGCCAACGGACCTTATTTGTACAGTAAACGTTTATGGGGAACTGTGTCAAATGCTTTTGCAAAATCCAGATACACCACGTCTACGGGCCTTCCTTTATCTAGATGGCAACTCACCTCCTCATAGAAGGTTAATAGATTGGTTTGGCAAGAACGATTCTTCATGAATCCATGCTGATTACTGCTAATGATACCGTTCTCATTACTAAAATCTTGTATATATTCCCTTATCATCCCCTCCAAGAGTTTACATACTATTGATGTTAGGCTAACTGGTCTGTAATTCCCAGGGATGTATCTTGGTCCTTTTTTAAATATTGGTGCTACATTGACTTTTCTCCAATCAGCTGGTACCATTCCAGTCAGTAGACTGTTTGTAAAAATTAGGAACAATGGTCTGGCAATTATTTGACCGGAGTTCCTTAAGTACCCTCGGGTGCAAGCCATCTGTGCCGGTGACTTATTAATATTAAGTTTTTCAAGTCTATTTCTAATTCCATCCTCTGTTAGTCATGGAGGTGCTTCCTATGATGTGTCATGAGGATAAACACTGCAGTTTTGGTTACTGAAGCCCCCCGATTCCCTCTTGAAGACTGATGATAAGAATACATTCAAAACCTTCACCATCTCACCATCCTTTGTAACCAGAATCCCTTCATCATTCTTTATGGGGCCAATATGATCTGACCTAATTTTCTTACAATTTATGTACTTAAAAAAAAAATTTCTTGGGATTTTTCTTACTCTCCTCCGCTATGTGCCTTTCCTGTTCTATCCTAGCTGCCCTGATTGCACCCTTACGTTCCTTGTTGCATTCTTTGTAAAGTGGGAATGCTGATGATGATCCCTCAGCCTTGTATATTTTGAAGGCCTTCTCCTTTTGCTTTTATATGCATTTTTATGTTGGACTTAAGCCACCCAGGGCTTTTATTAGCTCTTTTAAATTTATTACCCTTTGGGATGCACTGGCTAATGGCCTTATTTAATATGCTCTTAAAGGACACCCATTTTTCCTCCGTGTTCTTTGTTCCTAGGATTTTATCCCATTTAGTATCTTCTAGCAAGGAGCATAGTTTCTGGAAGTTGGCTCTTTTGAAATTCAGTGTCTTTTGTATTACCCTTGTGTTTCCTATTTGTGTGATTTATGTTGAAACTAATTGACCTGTGATCGCTGTTTCCTAAGTTGCCCGTATTTCTACACCCGCTATCAAGTCTGTATTGTTGGTAAGCCAGTAGGTCTAGCAATGCTTTGTTTCTTGTTGGTGCATTTACAATCTGACCCATGAAATTGTCCTGTAAGATGTTTAGGAACTGGCGAGCCTTAGATGAATGCATGGTTTCTTCTGCCCAGTCTGTCTGGATATTTAAAATCCCCCATTATGACACTTCCCATCCTTGCCGCTATTTCAAACTGTGATAGGAGGTCGGTCTCCCCCTCCTCCCTCAGGTAAGGGGGCCTATAGCATACTCCCAGTATTATTTTCGCCTTGGTTTCCTCCCTTTTGTAACTCTACTCATAAGGATTCCACCTCTTTCCTAGCTCCATTAGTGATGTCATCTCTCACATTCACTTTTGTTTTGTTTTTTTCTTTTTTTTTTTTTTTTTATACAGGCATACCCCTGTCCCTGCGAGATAGGAAATACCCTTGAATGGTTGCCAGCCAATCATGAGAGCTGTTATACCATATTTCTGAAATTCCCACGAAATCGAATTTCTCCTCATACAGTAGCAGCTCTAGTTCTCCCATCTTGTCTGTCAGACTCCTGGCATTGGTGAACATGCCTCGTAGTTTTGTCCGGTCACATACTGTCTCCTTATTGGGTGTTCTGAGGTTGCAAATATGACTTGTTACTATACATACCTCGGGTTTAGGTGTTTTAGCCAACTTACCACTTATGCCCTCAATACTACCCTCTGGAATATGTTCCGTGCTGACCATCTCTACCTCTGGACCCTCCCCCCATCGCCTAGTTTAAAAGCCCCTCTAACTTTTCGCCCATCTTCACTCCCAGCAGATTTGCACCCTCCTCATTTAGGTGCAGTCCGTCCCTTCTATAGTACCGGTTACCGACTGAGAAGTCGGCCCAGGTCTCCAGGAACCCAAACCCCTCCTTACTACACCAGCTCTTCAGCCACTTGTTTACTTCCCTAATCTCCCTCTGCCTTTCTGGTGTGGCTCGATGTACCGGTAGTATTCCTGAGAACACTACCTTGGAGGTCCTTTTCCTCAATTTAGCTCCTAAAATCGTTCTTTAGCACACTCCATCTGCCTCTGACTTTGTCATTGGTGCCAACATGCACCATGACAGCCGGGTCTTCCCCAGCCCCTCCCAGTAATCTGTCCACAAGATCCGTGATGTGCCGAACCCGATTGCCCGGTAGACAACATACTGTTCGTCGCTTCAGGTCTTGGTTACAGATTGCCCTCTCTGTCCTTCTAAGAATTGAGTCCCCTACCACCAGAATCTGTCTTTCCTTTCCCTTTGCTGCCCCCCCCACTCTCACTGGAGGAGTTCTTCCCCTGGCAGCTAGGAGAGTCCCTCATCTCCAGCAGTGCTGGTCCCTGACTGGTTTCACCAATGTCACTCAATGGAGCGTACTTATTGGGATGCTCCAGTCCTGGATCGGCCTCTCTGGCACTTCCCCCTCTACCCCTCCTGACTGTCACCCATCTACTCTTCTCTGGTACCTGCCCATCTTTCTCTCCACCCACCTCTGTGGTGGCCCCTGCCGGGTACGTTCCTGGCTCTCCTTTAGTATGGAGGGACTTCTCAGTGCTGACAGTTGCTTCCCCAGATTCAGAACCTGGGCTTCCAGGGAAATAATGCGCTTACATTTTGCACAGCAGTATTCACCCTCGATCGGATGATCAAGGAACGCATACATGCCGCACCGAGTTGCATCTCCTCACCCACCGGGCATCGTACCTACTAATTTATTAGGGATTGGAAATTATGCTCTGTCTGTGATGTCATTAATGGGTCTCTGAGCTTCTCTATGCAGTGCAGGCAGATCATGGCTGGTGGGAGTGGCCAGCAGGGGGCTGTACATCCCGAGAACATCACAGCCCCGGCCTCAGTACTCCTCTCAAGAGCCATCAGTCCTGATGCAAGCAGTGGGTGGGCTCTTAAGAGGAGTTATGCAAATATAAAAATGCCTTGGTGGGCGTCAGTTTGGAGGAGTGGGCGGTCCTACACAGGTAATAATTGAATTGTAAGAACTGAAATCCAGTGAATGAACGGGGCAGGCCCAGGGACAGTCAGGCTGGGAATTAGAAAAGGGCTAGATGATGCCGGACATCCTCCAGCCAGGAAATGAGATGGACTCTGACTTGCTGCAGCTTCTAATGCACATTGTGAGAAGCTCACAGTGTGCAGTGAAATCAGAGGAAACCATTTTAGTCCATGGGGAGGAGCCGGTACACCTGTGCACGACTGAAGGGGAGGTCGAAGGTCGGATATAAGGGGTTCGATCTCAAACATCTGAAGACGTCTCTGATTGTTATATTTGTGGGAAATCCGGAGATCCTCTCCATATGATTCGGTGTTGTGGACGGTGTGGGAGGAGCCTCCCTCTATGAATCTTTCATGTTTCTTATAAAATATGTACAATGCGTGTTTCTCATTGGAAATCACAGGGCGGGGATGTGTCAGCTTGTATGGATGGAAAGGAGAGATACATTGTATACGGGGATGGGGAGAGGAGAGATACATTATATACGGGGATGGGGAGAGGAGAGATACATTATATACGGGGATGGGGAGAGGAGAGATACATTGTATACGGGGATGGGGAGAGGAGAGATACATTGTATACGGGGATGGGGGAGAGGAGAGATACATTGTATACGGGGATGGGGAGAGGAGAGATACATTGTATACGGGGATGGGGAGAGGAGAGATACATTGTATACGGGGATGGGGGAGAGGAGAGATACATTGTATACGGGGATGGGGAGAGGAGAGATACATTGTATACGGGGATGGGGGAGAGGAGAGATACATTGTATACGGGGATGGGGGAGAGGAGAGATACATTGTATACGGGGATGGGGGAGAGGAGAGATACATTGTATACGGGGATGGGGGAGAGGAGAGATACATTGTATACGGGGATGGGGGAGAGGAGAGATACATTGTATACGGGGATGGGGGAGAGGAGAGATACATTGTATACGGGGATGGGGGAGAGGAGAGATACATTGTATACGGGGATGGGGGAGAGGAGAGATACATTGTATACGGGGATGGGGAGGAGGAGAGATACATTGTATACGGGGATGGGGAGGAGGAGAGATACATTGTATACGGGGATGGGGAGGAGGAGAGATACATTGTATACGGGGATGGGGGAGAGGAGAGATACATTGTATACGGGGATGGGGGAGAGGAGAGATACATTGTATACGGGGATGGGGAGAGGAGAGATACATTGTATACGGGGATGGGGAGAGGAGAGATACATTGTATACGGGGATGGGGAGAGGAGAGATACATTGTATACGGGGATGGGGGCGAGGAGAGATACATTGTATACGGGGATGGGGGCGAGGAGAGATACATTGTATACGGGGATGGGGGCGAGGAGAGATACATTGTATACGGGGATGGGGGAGAGGAGAGATACATTGTATACGGGGATGGGGGAGAGGAGAGATACATTGTATACGGGGATGGGGGAGAGGAGAGATACATTGTGTATATTTTGTATCTTTTTTGGAGAGGAGGAATGTAAACAAAAGTCAGTTAAGTAAAAAAATTAGGGATCTATAACTGACTCCGCTTGATGTGGGTAAAGCTGGTCATACACTAGTAGACGTTTGTTCTAAATTTTTAATTTGAAGAATATTCGTTCGTTTTTAACGTTTGTTCTCAACCGCAGTACAGAAAATTAAAATAAACGAGAAAGCGTTTTTCTCGAATAGATTGATAACAGCGAATGTGATTTTCTTTCAGTAAAGTTTATTAATTCCAAAATCAAATGTTAAGGGATGGTTCTCACTAGCGGTTGAGGGACGATAAAAACCTGTGGTTGAGCCGGGGTGTACATATGCTTTGTCTGCAGCAGAAATGAAGCCCCCCCCCCCCTCATGCACTACATTTACCCAGATAGTTAGTTAGAATTTGTAGAGATTTACGATCGCACACTGAAGATGTAAAGCTGCGCTGAGGTGTTGGGGTTCGCTTTGCTGGCGGGCATTAATAGGTTAATGGTCATTATTGGCGCAGAACCTCCAAGCACAAGGCGGACGTACCCCTGAATCCCGGCGGCGACGGTAGAAGAATCTCAGATGAATTGTTTTATCCTCGGCTCACCTCCAGATCTTCAGCCAAGGATCAATAGATCTGTAATGATGTTGGAACAATGACAGATGATGGTTGCTATGGGTTACTGCGCTGTCTGCATTGAGGGCTGCAGCCCCCCTCCCTCTCCTCTTCTGCTAATGGGCTGCAGAAGTGACTTTGTCCTCTCTGGGGAGATTTCTCTTATTTGTGCTGCAGTTGTTGTTACCGGGACAGAAGGTAATGGGAAATCTTCCGATGGGGACACCTGTACCAGTGACAACGATCTATAAGGGGGACACCATGGCTTTATTTAGTTTTTTTTTTATGGCATCTTTCTATCCAAGGTTCGTGTCGCTCATCTTCTGAGCTGAGTGATGCCCTAAATGATAGACAGCTTAAGGTGTGTACCAGGGCCGACCTTTGAGGCCATTTTCAGTGGCATTGAGATGATTGCCGCACGCATGCAAGTACCGCCTGGCCCACAGGATGACCGGAGGATGGTCTGGTGGGCAGCTGCCATAGGCTGTAATTGGCATGTCACCGGGCTGTAAATTTATCAGTCGGCTTTTCCAAGCTGAGCGCGCCAATCACCCACCTTCATGAAGGTCCGTCTGATGTTCAGGTGATGGTCGTCCTCCCAGTACCAGCTTAGGCCCACCTACAGCTATGGATGTCGTTATTGCAGAAGTCCATCTCCCTTCCCTCTTCCTCATAGTGGGAACCGCCAGCTGCAACAGTACGAATGCAACACCCCTCTATTCTGATGGGGCAGAAACTGGGGCGATCTGAGGGGTGAAGGTGCAGAAACTGGGGTGATCTGAGGGGTGAAGGTGCAGAAACTAGGGCGATCTGAGGGGTGAAGGTGCAGAAACTGGGGCGATCTGAGGGGTGAAGGTGCAGAAACTGGGGTGATCTGAGGGGTGAAGGTGCAGAAACTGGGGTGATCTGAGGGGTGAAGGTGCAGAAACTGGGGTGATCTGAGGGGTGAAGGTGCAGAAACTGGGGTGATCTGAGGGGTGAAGGTGCAGAAACTGGGGCGATCTGAGGGGTGAAGGTGCAGAAACTGGGGCGATCTGAGGGGTGAAGGTGCAGAAACTGGGGTGATCTGAGGGGTGAAGGTGCAGAAACTGGGGTGATCTGAGGGGTGAAGGTGCAGAAACTAGGGCGATCTGAGGGGTGAAGGTGCAGAAACTGGGGCGATCTGAGGGGTGAAGGTGCAGAAACTGGGGTGATCTAAGGGGTGAAGGTGCTGAAACTGGGGTGATCCAAGGGGTGAAGGTGCAGGAAATGGGGATGATCTAATCGGTGAAGGTGCAGAAATTGGGGTGATCTGAGGGGTGAAGGTGCAGGAAATGGGGATCTGAGGGTGAAGGAATTGGGGCGATCTGAGATGCAAAGGAGCAAAAACTAGGGTGATCTAAGGGGTGAAGGTGCAGGAAATGGGGGTGGTTTGAGGGATGAAGGTGCAGAAATTGGGGGTGATAATGAGGAGTGAAGGTGCTGGAATTGGGGTGATTTTGCGGGGAGGGGACGATGCAGGAATTGGGGTGATGGAGGGGGGGGTGAGATGGTACAGGAATTGGGGTGATTTGAGGCTGCAGGAATTGGGGTGATTTGAGGGGTGAAGATGCAGGAATTGAGGTGATTTGAGGCTGCAGGTATTGGGGTGATTTGAGGCTGCAGGTATTGGGGTGATTTGAGGTTGCAGGTATTGTGATTATTAGTGGTGTGAAGGTGCAGGTATTGGGGTGATTGGAGGGGTGAAGGTGCAGGTATTGGGGTGAATGAGGGGGGGGTGAAGGGGTTGGAATTGGGGTGATCTGAGGGTGCAGGAATTGGGGGGGATTTTAGAATTCAGAGGTGTGTGTTTTTTACAAAGTGGTGTTCTCCTTTAAATAAATCAGTTCTGAGTGTCTGTTGGGTTTAGTTGGCAGTGTGCGCGCCGTTGATGAAAGGGTTAATGCTGGGTGATGGGAGGTAAGATGGCGGTCGGCGTTAGCGGCCCTGGTGACAGATCGGAGGGCGATGGCGGAGATGTGTTGTGTCATTTCTATATTTAGACTTCTCGATACGCGCGCCGGAGAGACGAATTCACAGCGACAGACCATCTCCATGAATTATGTCCCGCCAGGCTGGCAAATGGTGACACAGGATTACCTTGTGACCTGACCGTGCCATCGCTTGTCTTGGCCAATGTAATCCCAATCAGCAAAATCCCATAGAAGCTTTATCCTGTTCATTAAATTAATCCCTGGTGATCCTGCCACAATGGTCCTTGTGCACTTCCTGTTTTAGGGTGACAACGCTTTGTCATTGTGCCCCTGCGTTGTCACCTTGTCACATGGGCTTTGAATGGAGACTACAAATGGACATTTCAGTACAGCTGACACAGTGTGATTATCTGCATCAAGGCCATGTTTCAGACACTTCCTGGTACGGGGTGACAATGCTTTTGATCCCCAAGCACAACATGACTTAGTAGTTGGTGGAGAAACCCTTGTTGGAGATCACAGAGGTCAGACGTTTCTTGTAGGTGGTGACCAGGTTTGCACACATCTCAGGAGGGATTTTGGTCCACTCTTCTTTACAGATCTTCTCTAAATCCTTAAGGCTTCTTGGCTGTCGCTTGGCACTTCAAAGTTTCAGATCCCTCCATACATTTTCTATAGGATTAAAGTCTGGAGACTGGCTAGGCCACTCCATGACCTTAATGTTCTTCTTCTTGAGCCACTCCTTTGTTGCCTTGGTGGTATGTTTTGGGTCATTGTCATGCTGGAGGACCCATCCATGACCCATCTTCAGTGTTCTGGCTGAGAGAAGAAGGTTCTCATCCAAGATTTTACAATACATGGCCCCGTCCATTGGCCCCTCAATGTGGCAAAGTTGGCCTGGACCTTTAGCAGAGAAACAGCCCCAAAGCATCATGTTTCCACCTCCGTGTGTGACTGTAGGGATGGTGTGACTGTAGGGATGATGTTCTTGGGGTCATAGTCAGAATTTTTCATCCTCCAAACACGGCAAGTCAAGTTAATTCAAAAGCGCTGAATTTTGGTCTCATCTGACCACAGAACTTTCTCCCCAATCCTTCTCTGAATCATTTAGATGTTCATTGGCAAACTTCAGACGTTCCTCTACATGTGTCTTTCTGAGGAGGGGGACCTTGTGGGCGCTGCAGGATTTCAATCCATGGCGGCGTATTGTGTTACCAATGGTTTGTTTGGTGACTGTGGTCCCAACTGCCTTGAGATCCTTCACAAGCTCCTCCCGTGTAGTTCTGGGCGGATCCCTCACTTTTCTCATGACCATCCTCACCCCATGAGGAGAAATCTTACGTGGAGCTCCAGACTGAGTGCGATTGATGGTTATTTTGTATTTCTTTCATTTGTGAATAATCGCTCCAACAGTTGTCTCCTTCTCACCAAGCTTCTTGCTGATGGTCTTGTAGCCCATTCCAGCCTTGTGCAGGTCTACAGTCTTCTCCCTGACGTCCTCTGACAGCTCTTTGGTCTTCCCCATGATGGTGAGGATTACATGGAAGAAAGAGATTCTGTGGACAGGTGTCTTTTATACACATAACGAGTTCCTTCTTCCATTGACAGGAGTAATCTGTGTACCACATGAGCACCTACTGTAGACAGTCTGGGGGGGGGGGCAGAATTATTGTTGGTTAGTAGGGGGATCAAATACTTGTTTTGCTCCATTTATAACATTTGTATCGTGTTTTTTTCTGGATTTTTGGTTGATATTCTGTCTCTATCATATAAATTACACCTATGATGAAAATTATAGACCCTTCGTTTTTTTGTAAGTGGGCAAAACTTACACAATCTGCAGGGGATCAAATCATTATTTACCCCACTGTAACCAGCTTTCCGTGTGTTTTTGATGCAGAAAAAAAGCACTGCATGCGGTGTGATGCACATTGCGAGACGCTCGCAGTGTGCAGGGAGTGTCATCGGGGCGATCACTCACCGCGGCTCTCTGTGTAGAATATTCCAGAGCACTAGCTGTGCCGGGGAGATGATCTGGGAGTCTCAGTTGCTAGGAATAGAGAACAGCCGATCTATATTTGGAGAGATGGTGTCACCGGAGTCTTGCACTTTAACCATCTGGGGCCAAGAGGGGCCCCTGGGAGCCGACGGGCTCTGAGATGAAGACGATTGCATTATTTACTTCTAGATTTTGCTTTTGAAAGTGCAGGGGCCCTCGCAGACCAAGGGGCCCTCAGCACAGCAAGAGTACCTGTCACTGAACACAGCTATTACAGGGGCCACCCCCAGACCAAGGGGCCCCTCAACACAACAAGAGTACTTGTCACTGCACACAATACAGCTATTACAGGGGCCACCCACAGACCAAGGGGCCCTCAGCACAGTAAGGGTACCTGTCACTGTAGTGTTACTGCCTCCTTTTGAATGGATACATTCTACATCAGTGATAAGCGCCCTCTGCTGGGAAGTATGGAGGTTTCCAATGCTGAACTCTGCAGTTTGCCTGGCTGCCATCTTTATCTGAAGCCTTCAACACTTTGAATCACTGATCCGGAACAAGAAGTCCCTTTTAGGTGTGTAGCCAAATCATGCCCACTTTATGGGTTGGTCCCACTCATACCCCGCCTTTAAATTTTTTGTGACTGCCAATCGTGGCCTCTGTACAAGTTGGTCCTTCCCAGACCCCGCCTCTAAATATTTGGAGACTGCCCACCCAATGCTTTTGCAGTAAGGTTGTTGCTGTGATCCCGGGACATGGGCCTGGACACGGCATCGGCAGGACAGAGGAACAAAGTGTGGGACTGTCCCGGGAAACGTGGGACTGTCCCGGTTAATGCCGGGACAGTTGGCATCCTTTTGATTTGCTATATTTAAACATCTAATTCATTTTTAATACAGGATTGCATAAATGTGTTTCCTGTCTGGATTTAAAATCTGAATGTCGGGTCGGTGTCACTCACATGCGTTGGGGTATTGTACATGTTTTTAATGCACAGCGAATGACAACGCAGCATGAACATGTTCGTATGTTGCGGTCCCGATCTTTTTAAATGACCCCGCCGGTGAAGGCCTCATATCTGCGGCACGTACGGTTGTTCTTGGGTAAAGCGTTCCTTTTTTTTTCCCCAGAGGATCGGGATAATGCCGGATGACAAATTCTGGTCACACACAACTAGCTGCAATCCAAGCGGTGATGTCACCGCCACTGAAACTGGTGGCAGGAAGCCGCCAGCCCATGCCAGGCGATGCCGCCTCGGTACAGTCTGTGTTCCCCGGGAGGGGGAGGGGCTGCGAAGTCATCTGCTGTTTTTGTGTCTGCGTCTCTCCATCTGCAGCCTGCGTGCGTACGAGGTTCAGCCAAGTCCATCAAACCCCCCCCCCATGCTGCGCCAGACCGCCAGGGCTCCGGAACCTTTGTCAGCCGGGGCTTTGGATAAATCTGACTGTCCGATTTTCACCCCGCCACTCGCTTTTCTCATGAATAATGGAAGTTGTGCTAATGATTGCCGCATCGTCCAAACATTACCCAATTCCAGGCTGACCGCCTGCTGGGGGGCTAAATACCCCCCCTTTCGTCTGTGTGTCTGTCTAATCTACCAATCCGTAGACTCTGATCAGTGCTACAGATTTCATCTTTATATTTTGTCTGTCTATCCCGGGATATCTGTCTGTCTGTCTGTCTGTCTATCCCGGGATATCTGTCTGTCTGTCTATCCCGGGATATCTGTCTGTCTGTCTATCCCGGGATATCTGTCTGTCTGTCTATCCCGGGATATCTGTCTGTCTATCCCGGGATATCTGTCTATCCCGGGATATCTGTCTGTCGGTCTATCCCGGGATATCTGTCTGTCTATCCCGGGATATCTGTCTATCCCGGGATATCTGTCTGTCGGTCTATCCCGGGATATCTGTCTGTCGGTCTATCCCGGGATATCTGTCTGTCGGTCTATCCCGGGATATCTGTCTGTCGGTCTATCCCGGGATATCTGTCTGTCTGTCGGTCTATCCCGGGATATCTGTCTGTCTGTCGGTCTATCCCGGGATATCTGTCTGTCTGTCGGTCTATCCCGGGATATCTGTCTGTCTGTCGGTCTATCCCGGGATATCTGTCTGTCTGTCGGTCTATCCCGGGATATCTGTCTGTCGGTCTATCCCGGGATATCTGTCTGTCTGTCGGTCTATCCCGGGATATCTGTCTGTCTGTCGGTCTATCCCGGGATGTCTGTCTGTCTGTCTGTCTATCCCGGGATGTCTGTCTGTCTGTCTGTCTGTCTGTCTGTCTGTCTGTCTGTCTATCCCGGGATATCTGTCTGTCTATAGATAGATGTAAACTCATTCAATAAAATCTTTAATTGACATGATCATATCATTTATAAAGTTACATAGTCTGGTTGAAAAAGACACAAGTCCATCTAGTTCAACCAATAAAGAAAAAAAAAATTAAAAAAATCATACAATCCTATACCCACTAGAGCTGCACAATTCATCGTTAAAAATTTGTGATCTCGATTCACCCCCCCTGACGATCTGTCCTGCTGAGTTTGACGATTCTTTCATATAAACAAGTGGAGAGATTATCTGCTCACTCAGCTGTCAAAAGAAAACATCCGGGCATTCTGCCAAGTTTAGAACCTGAAACATTGTATCTAACTTCCTTCTTAGATCAAAGGGATAAAACTTCTGTGTAAAGTAAACAAATAACCTGGGCAATCTGCCAAGTTTCAAACAAACTGTAAATGCAGGAAGTTTAACAACTTAAAGTCTAAATAAATATTTTTCTGACACTTCTTAAGTTAAAATCAACATTTTTTGCTAAAAAAATTACTTGGAACCCCCAAACACACACACACACACACACACACACACACACACACACACACACACACACACACACACACACACACACACACACACACACACACACACACACACACACACACACACACACACACACACACACACACACACACACACACACACTAGCAGAGACCCTAGGGAATAAAATGGCAATTGCTACAATATTTTATGTCACACTGTTTTTGCCCAGCGGTCTTTCAAATGCAATTTTTTGGGAAAAAATACACTTCAATGAATAAATAAAAAAAAAAGGAAACAGTAAAGTTAGCCCAATTTTTTTTTTTTTTTGTTTTAATGTGAAAGATGATGTTATGTTGCGAGAATCGCGAGAGAATCGTGATCTATCCTCTAAGCAAAAAAATTGTGATTCTCATTTTAGCCAGATTAGTGCAGCTCTAATACCCACAGTTGATCCAGAGGAAGATGATAACCCCCAGCAGAGCATCATCCAATTTGATCCAGCAGGGGAAAAAAAATTCCTATCGGATTTTCCAGGGATCAACTTTACCTATAAATGTCAGTTCTTTTTTTTAACCACTTTCCGCCCGCCATATAGCAAAATGACGTCGGCAAAGTGGTTGTGATATCCGGACGTCATGTGACGTTGTCAGGATATCAAACCTCTACGCGCCCCCCCGGGATCAGCTGTGTCCAATCACGGCTGATCGCGATGTAAACAGGAAGAGCCATTGATCGGCTTTTCCTCACTCGCGTCTGACAGACGTGAGTAGAGCCAATCGGCTGCTCTCCTGACAGGGGGGTCTGTGCTGATTATCAGCTCAGCCCCCCCTCAGATGTCCTCTCAGGACCACCAGGGATGGCCACCACACTGGACCACAAGGTATGCCACCCTTGACCACCAGGGATGTGCCAATCAGTGCCCAGGCAGCTGCCAATCGGTGGCAATTAATGCCTTCCACTGCTACCAGTGATGCCTATCAGTGAAATATATCAGTGCCAGCCATCAGTGCCCACCAGTGATGCCTATCAGTGCCAGCCATCAGTGCCCACCAGTGATGCCTATCAGTGCCAGCCATCAGTGCCCACCAGTGATGCCTATCAGTGCCGCCCACCAGTGATGCCTATCAGTGCCGCCCACCAGTGATGCCTATCAGTGCCGCCCACCAGTGATGCCTATCAGTGCCGCCCACCAGTGATGCCTATCAGTGCCAGCCATCAGTGCCCACCAGTGATGCCTATCAGTGAAATATCAGTGCCAGCCATCTGTGCCACCCATCAGTGCAGCCTTTCAGTGCCCATCAGTGTCGCCCACCAGTGCCACCTATGAGTACCCATCAGTGTCCATCAGTGCCGCATATCAGTGCCCATCATCAGGGCTCATCGGTACCACCTCATTGGTGCCGCCTTATGAGTGCCCATCAGTGAAAGAGAAAACTTACTTGTTTACAAAATTTTATAACAAAAACAAACTTTTTTTTTTTTTCAACATTTGCGGTCTTTATTTATTATACTTTATTATACAACCAAAAGAGAGCTCTATTTGTGGGAACAAAATGATAAAAATTTAGTTTGGGTACAGTGTAGCATCACTCCGCAATTTTCATTTAACCATTTCCATACCGGGCAGGAAGGGGGTGAAAAATGCCCAGGCCAATTTTCAGCTTTTAGCGCTGTCGCACTTTGAATAACAATTGCGCGGTCATGCTACACTGCACCCAAATAAAATTTTTATCATTTTTTTTCCCCCACTAATAGAGCTTTCTTTCTGTGGTATTTGATCGCCTCTGCGGTTTTTATTTCTTGCGCTATAAACAAAAGAAGAGGGGCAAGTTTGAAAAAAAAACACAATATTTTTTACTTTTTGCTATAATAAATATCCACATTTTTTTTTTTTTTAAACAAATTTTTTCCCTCAGTTTAGGCCGATACGTATTCTTCTACATATTTTTGGTAAAAAATATCACAATAAGCGTATATTGGCTTGCGCAAAAGTTATAGCGTCTATAAAATAAGGGGATAGATTTATAGCATTTTTATTTATTTTTTTTTATTTATTTTTTTTTTTTTACTAGAAATGATGGCGATCTGCGATTTTTTTTTTTTTTGCGGTGGACATATCGGACACTTTTGACACATTTTTGGGACCATTGCCATTTATACAGCGATCAGTGCTATAACAATGCACTGATCATTGTATAAATGTCACTGGCAATGAAGGGTTTAACCAGGAGGGGGCGCTGTATGGGGTTATGTTCCTAAGGAGTGATTCTAACTGTAGGGGGAGGGGACTCACAAGGGGAGGAGACTGATCGGTGTTCCTCTGTACTGGGAACACACCATTGGTCTCCTCTCACACAGATCCACGGCCCTGCTCAGTTACCGGGCAACGGCAGGTGCCCGTCGGACATCGCGGGGGGCCCTGGAAGGCCGTCACGTCATATGACGGTGGGCAGGCAGCAAGTGGTTAAACAGTGATAGCGCTGAAAGTTGTCCTGGGCAGGTGGGGGGGGGGGGGTGCCCGGAATTGAAGGGGTTAAAGCAATCTACTGAGCTGGTCAGATCCACCTCCTGGAGGGAGTCTATTCCACATTTTCACAGCTCTTACTGTGAAGAAACCTTTCTGTATTTGGAGATGGAACCTTTTTTTTCCCTCTAGGCTTAAAGCGTGCCCTTGTGTCCTTTTTTTAATCTCTTAAATCTGCAGATTTCATTGAAAGAAATCCTGGGTGATCCCGCCATTAAAGAGGATCTTCACCCTGTAAACTAGAGGTGCACCGAATGGAAACTTTTGGGTTGCCGAAGCCAAAAAATGCAGGATGCACTTGGCCGAAAAAGGAAAATGACTTTTTTTTTTTTTTTTACCACCTGCCATTGAGAGCCATTGAGCAGAACTGGCGTAAGCCCGCCGATCGTTCCCAACATAGGCAGATCGCCGTTCTGTGACAAGGGAAGACAGAGATCTTGTGTTTCTGCTAAGCAGGAACACGGATCTCTGCCTTCCCACAGTACAAGCACCTCCCCTACACAGTTAGAAAGCTCTCCCTAGGAACACGTTTTAACCCTTTGATGGCCCCTGATAACCCCTTCCCTGCCAGTGACATTAGTACAGTGACAGTGCATATTTTTTCTCACTGATCCCCAAAAAAGTGTCACTTAGCCCTGGTTCACATTGATGCGATTTGGCATGCCAATTCGCATGCTAACTCGGTGGCAATAGCAGCGTCTGAATCGGTGTGACGCCGCACCGCTTCCCAAAAGTCGTTTCTGTACTACTTTTGCCGATTTCGGGGGGGGGGGGGGGGGGGCTAGAAGCTCTGGGGGGATCTAGGATGGAAAAGGACCTGGGGGTCCTAGTGGATGATAGGCTCAGCAATGACATGCAATGCCAAGCTGCTGCTAACAAAGCAAACAGAATATTGGCATTAAAAAGGGGATCAACTCCAGAGATAAAACGATAATTCTCCCGCTCTACAAGACTCTGGTCCGGCCGCACCTGGAGTATGCTGTCCAGTTCTGGGCACCAGTCCTCAGGAAGGATGTACTGGAAATGGAGCGAGTACAAAGAAGGGCAACAAAGCTAATAAAGGGTCTGGAGGATCTTAGTTATGAGGAAAGGTTGTGAGCTCTGAACTTATTCTCTCTGGAGAAGAGACGCTTGAGAGGGGATATGATTTCAATGTACAAATACTGTACTGGTGACCCCACAATAGGGATAAAACTTTTTCGCAGAAGAGAGTTTAATAAGACTCGCGGCCACTCATTACAATTAGAAGAAAAGAGGTTTAACCTTAAACTACGTAGAGGGTTCTTTACTGTAAGAGCGGCAAGGATGTGGAATTCCCTTCCACAGGCGGTGGTCTCAGCGGGGGACATCGATAGTTTCAAGAAACGATTAGATAATCACCTGAATGACCACAACATACAGGGATATACAATGTAATACTGACATATAATCACACACATAGGTTGGACTTGATGGATTTGTGTCTTTTTTCAACCTCACCTACTATGTAACTATGTAATTGTGTAGCTGATGACATTTATAAAACAAACACGCACCTGTCTCAGGATCCAGAGATGTCCTCACCGGACCCGGCTCTTTTCCGGTCTCTGAGTGCAGGCACCGCCATCTTGAGGGCAGATTCACTCTGTGCATGGGCAAGCCCTATGATTGGTCCCGTTGTCTCCTGGGACCTGTGACATGTCCCAAGAGGCTGCAGGGGGAAGGAGGGGGGCCAAACTTCTACTCAGATTGTAACAGTGATCTGACCGGAAGTTGGAACAAGTACCTGTCAAAATTAAGTACCCGAGACCCCCCCCCCCAAAACAAAGCATCCCAAATAGAGAGGAGGAGGTAAAGCAGAACATTCCCTTTTGGGTGATGTTCTTTGTTCAGGCACTTCCTGTTATAGGGTGCCTACAGAAGTTTTGGATACTGGTCTGTCTGTCTATCAAATGTATTGGATCTATCATAACAATCTATTTTGTATCATAATGTTTTATATCTTTTATTGACCTATCTGATCAATCCATCTTGTATCGGATCCATCTTGTATCCGAGGTATTGGATCCATCTGATCCTTCCATCTTTGGATCGGGTCCATCTGATCCTTCCATCTTTGGATCGGGTCCATCTGATCCTTCCATCTTTGGATCGGGTCCATCTGATCCTTCCATCTTTGGATCGGGTCCATCTGATCCTTCCATCTTTGGATCGGGTCCATCTGATCCTTCCATCCTTGGATCGGGTCCATCTGATCCTTCCATCCTTGGATCGGGTCCATCTGATCCTTCCATCCTTGGATCGGGTCCATCTGATCCTTCCATCCTTGGATCGGGTCCATCTGATCCTTCCATCCTTGGATCGGGTCCATCTGATCCTTCCATCCTTGGATCGGGTCCATCTGATCCTTCCATCCTTGGATCGGGTCCATCTGATCCTTCCATCTTTGGATCGGGTCCATCTGATCCTTCCATCCTTGGATCGGGTCCATCTGATCCTTCCATCCTTGGATCGGGTCCATCTGATCCTTCCATCCTTGGATCGGGTCCATCTGATCCTTCCATCCTTGGATCGGGTCCATCTGATCCTTCCATCCTTGGATCGGATCCATCGGACAGCAATGAAAACCTTTTGACTAGGTCTGTAGTTTTTCTGTAGTGGGTGGAGCTTTATGGATCCCGCCCACAGCTCCACACAGTCTATATACAGCACAGTGATGATGTCACGGCTACTTTTACAAAGTAATAATATCTGGGTTTGTGAAGACCTTTAGAGCACACAGAATAGATCTATATCCTTTGTGGCTATTGAGGAATAGATTTTTATATGAAAGTATTTTTTCCAGTGGAGATGAGCTTTCATGGATGACCTGTAGGATATTCCTGTGAAGTGGCTGCAGCTAAGGACGCGGCGCAGTCGGAAGTGAAGCGATCGGTCCGTTGCGGCAATATGATGTCACAACCTCAATGTTCTCTGAACGCTCAGTGATTTTGTTCTGTCGTCTTCCTGTAATAGAAAACAGATTAGGGTGTTGGGGGTCGGCCATTGTCTTTTATTCATAAGTGGAAGTCCTTCATGTGCGTCGGATCTTTGCGTTTTGATTTAATAAAACCGTTTTATGTAGAATTGGTGACTCCTTTGTACATAGGAGCCGGTGTACAGACCTGTCATGGTTCCAGATTAGCAGTATGGGGATTGTGTGCTTTGCTTAAAGGGCCAGTCCACCCAAAAGTGATCTTTTAGTTCTAGGTGGATTCTGGTGGACTGAGGTGGAAACACTTCCTCAGTGCATCCAGTGACGCACACAGCGTTAAGTGGCCCTGCCTCCTGCTCTCTGCTCACAGGATTTGATTGACAGCAACAGGAGGCAATGGCTCTTAATGCTGCCTCTGTGTCCTGTGAGGAGGGGAGCACAGACCAGAGGCACAGCAGATGGGCACAGGATGGAGATGGGAATCAGGTAAGTATTAGAGGGGTGAGGGGGCGATATAACCAATAGGACATTCTTTACCCTAATGTAGAGTATGTGTGTCTTTTAGAACCACTTTAATACATCTGATGTTAAGTTCACATTAAGACCTTTGCTAGTCTGTATGTCTGTTAACAGAGCAAACCAGGGCAGAAGGATCAGTTTGATGAGGACATATGTGATCCCACCAGGTTCCTCCGGAAGCCATATGCAGAGTGGTGGGACTTTCTGTCCTGGAGATCCTCTCTTTCAAATCAATCTAAACAGGCCCTTCTCCACCTGGGTTCCTCCAGAGGTTCCATCAGTTAGGAGCAATTTTTGACTCTGATAAATAACCAATAAAAACAATGTTCTTTTTAGGTATTTGTAAGGGGGCATTCGCCAAAGGGGCCCATCCTCTCCCACCAGCAATTCAAGGGGGCCCTTCCTCTCCTACCACCAATCTAACAGGCACATCACTCTCCACCTATGTTGATGAACACGTCACTAACCACCAATGTGAGGGAGTCCTCAATTGCCCATCAATTTAATGCACATGTCAATATAGGGGAACCTTCTCTACTGACCACCAGTATAGGAGAACCTTCTTCACTGACCACCAGTATAGGAGAACCTTCTCCACTGACCACCAGTATAGGAGAACCTTCTCCACTGACCACCAGTATAGGAGAACCTTCTCCACTGACCACCAGTATAGGAGAACCTTCTCCACTGACCACCAGTATAGGAGAACCTTCTCCACTGACCACCAGTATAGGGGCACCTTCTCGACTGACCACCAATATAGGGGCACCTTCTCGACTGACCACCAATATAGGGGCACCTTCTCGACTGACCACCAATATAGGGGCACCTTCTCGACTGACCACCAATATAGGGGCACCTTCTCGACTGACCACCAATATAGGGGCACCTTCTCGACTGACCACCAACTTCTCTACTCCATTGTTCAGATGTGTTAAGGTTGATGAGTTGTGTTGAGTGTCGTTTGTCTTCATCCTGTCCCCATTTGTCACCATAATGTTATCTCTTATCATTGTTCAGCACTATGTGACTACATAAAAGCCTCCAGAGTCCAGGGTGCCATTGGGCCCTTTCTGCCCGGTACATCTGAAGGTAAACAGAACGTGGACAGATGTCGGCTTCTACTCTAACCAAACGCTCCAGCCTGAGAAATGCAACAAGACTCCAGCGCAGGCGTCCCCCGCCAAGGACTGTCCAGTGGTTGGCTTCTGGGGTCTTCTGGGGCCTGCGGTTCACCAACATCTGTATAGTCATTGGTTGGCTAAGCCTGCAATAGGGTGTAGCATCATTGTGCAGAGGGGGGGCTTCCTAAACCATTACAGTCCGAGTTCTACTACAACAATTTTATATTTCTGTGTCCCCATTGGAGAGATTTACATCCCAAAATCTGCAGAACCACTCCGTAAGGTGCACTCCCACCCGAGCGTCACATTTTTGTGCGCAGCGTTTTTGAGCTTTGACTTTTTTTTTATTTAGCTATTCCAGAAAAATATCTTTTTTGCCCCCCCCCCCCTTTTTTTTTTTTTGTGTAAGGGGTTAGGGGTTAATATTAGGGTTTGAATTAGGGGTTAAGGTTAGGGGTTAATTTATTATGATTGATTTATTTATTTTGTTAGCATAGAGGTTAATATTAGGGTTTGGGGGTAGGGTTTTTTTTTTTAATTAATTATTTTATTATTATTTTCATTAAATAATTTAATTTGTACAGAAAAACGCTCAAAAACCCATGACAAAATGCACAAAAATTGCTTGAATCAAGCATTTCCATGCAGGAAAAAAACACACCAATCTGTCCAAATCGAGCTACAAATAAAACTCCAGGACCTTTTTTTGAACTTCAGGTGACTTGGGAACCATTTCCATAGAGAATGATTAATTTTTTATTTATTTTTTTTCTCCAGCGTTTTGCAGCTTCGAGCTACAAAACGCTGAGATGTAAATCTGGCCTGACGGGACATGCTGTCTTAAAGTGCAACAGCAGCCATTTTTTTTTTTTTTTAAATACTATACAAAGGGTAGAATAACTGTGTGGTTTCTGTAGCAATCAAGCTTTTCCTTCCTGTGTGGCCACTGAGACAGGAAGTACTTCAAATCTCTCTAATGGGGTCACAGATGGTAAAAAAAATTTTTTACAGTAGAAAGGGGAAAGATAAAGACCTCTGCTGGCTTTTTATGGCAGTCCCTTTTTTTTTTTTTTTTTTTGAGAGTGGGGTGGGGGGGGGATTTTGCCTACATAGGCACAGATATCAATAAAAACCCAACAGAGGTTATAACCCTTTCCCCCCCCCCCACTGTAACCAAAAAAACCATTAATAAGAATGCAGACGTATTGTCGGAATGAATGGCAGCGAATCTTCTAATATATTTTGCCGCAATGCCGTAATGTAAATGGGCCCTTTTAGTAAAATTGCCGGCAATTCTCTACACGGGGCGGCACAATGAGGCTACACCGGGGGGAAAAAAAGCTTTAAATAACCACTCCGCTGATAACTACTGTCTCTGCTTTGTAGGGGTTCTGGCGGGCGATGTTCTTTTTGTTTTTGTTAGATTTTAGGTTAGGATTACTACACTGTCACTTCCGATAGACGAAGTGTGTGCGACCTTCTGCTTTTCATTCACACTTCCTGTGTGCGTCCCCTGTCCTCAGCTGCAATCTTCTTCTTCTTCTTCCTCCTGATCCTCCAGAAATCAGCGGCTCAATGTTCTCTCTCTCGCCTGTGAAAATGTGATTTCATCAAAGCTGCCAGGAAATTGTTTTTTAGCTTTTTTTTTTTCTTTTTTCTTCTTTTACTTTTTTCTTTTTTTTTTTTTTTTTTCTTTTCACACCGAGCTAATATTCAAGGTCTGTTCACACCATTGTGTTTGATGTACCCTACAAAAAAAAAAGTGTGCTAAAAGCGCAACAATTCGAGTTACCGTTATTATTATTATTATTATTAATAATAATAATATTATTATATATTTGTATAATAATAATATTATTACTATTATTGTTTTATATATTTTTTATTATGTGTTTTGCATGCGCATTACATGCCTGTTCTTTCTTTTTGACCCCTTTCACACTGAGGCGTTTTTCAGACATTTTAGCACTAGAAATGGCACCTAAAAACCGCCTCCTATTCACTTCAATGCGACTTTTCACACCGGCTGCGGGACAACCTTGGTAAAAGTCCTGCAAGCAGAATCTTTGGGGGCGGTTTGGAAACGCGGTATTTAGCGCTCCCAAAACGCCCTGCCCATTAAAATGAATGGGCAGCCCTTCCAAAGCACCTAAAAAAAAAAAAAAAAGCGATTCGGAAGTGCCGCAACATGTGCACTTTTAGCCCATTTTTTTGGGGCTAATAGCGCTCTGCTAGCGGCCGAAAAGCGGTGCAAAAGTGCCGCTAAAACGAGTGGCGCTTTCAACGTGAAAGCAGCCTTTAGTTGTTTTCCATCTCAATTTTGCGAGTTAGATCTTCGTTTTTTTAAAGCAATGGTGAGAATCGGCTCCAAAGGTTTTTTTTTAATTCCTTTTTTTTTTTTTTTACTTGCGCTGTTTTTTACAGCCTCTGGTTTATGGGAGAAATCACATTTTCATCACATTGTGCGGCTGGTTTTTGAACACTTTTTTTGAAAATAGATGATCTGTTTCCGTGTCATGTGATCATTCCTGTCTGTCCTCTATTGAGCGGAGATGAAATGTTATTAATCCGATTCTCTTTACTTATTTCTGCTGACTAACCGGCCGGCTCTGTTATCGCGCTGTGTCTGCTTCCCGGGGGCCCCAAATCTCAGACTTACATTAAACCAATTGCATTTTTCTCTTGAAGGAGAGAATTTTGAGCAGACTCCGCTCAGACGCACCTTTAAGTCGAAGGTTTTGGCTCGTTATCCAGAAAATGTAGAGTGGAACGCGTTCGACCAAGACGCAGTGGGTATGGTAAGTGGTGGTGCGTTTTCATTGGATAACCGGTATCTCCTACACCTGTATCTCCCCCCCCATGGGGCAATTTTTTAATTCTACTATCGGTCTGTTTATTGGCCAGTAACTTTGTCATCACTTAAAGCTGAAGTTTGCCTTTAAAAAAAAAAACAGCACCAGGGACGAGACTTCCTGATGTCACTTTGTATCTCTCTATCTCCTGTCTGATCAATGTTTATAAACAATGTTACTTTGTATCTCTCTCCCGTCTGATCAATGTTTATAAACAATGTTACTTTGTATCTCTCTATCTCCTGTCTGATCAATGTTTATAAACAATGTTACTTTGCATCCCTCTATAGCCCCGTACACACGATCAGAAAATCACGTAAAAAATACAGATTTCAGAGCGATCGTATGATAATCTGTACATTAGTACAGAACTTTCGAGAGCCGATCAGGACAGTTATTTGTTTTTTGTTTTTTTTTTTTTGTTTTTTTTTTTTATCGGAAAGGCACAATTATTTACTTATTTTTTCATACGATAACAGATCGTACGATTTTCATTTAATCAGTACAGTTGTCCGAAAATGCAATACTACAACACATGACATCACTTTTGAATTTTTATTCTGCCGTATGAGAATTTTCGTGACTTTAGTCAACTCTTCAGGTTTGATCTGAGATTGGCATGCAAAAAAAAAACAAAAAACGGATGATCATTCGTCCAATATTCTCATCGTGTGTATTGGACATATCTCCTGTCTGATCAATGTTTATAAACAATGTTACTTTGTATCTCTCCAACTCACGTCTGATCAATGCTTAGGCCTCATGCACACTGAACATTTTTACAGCTGCTGTTTTTGGCTTCAGGCATTTTTTTCTGCAGCCAATAAATTTTTCAGCATGTTCTCCTATGTGTGTCCATGTTCTCCTATGTGTGTCCATGTTCTCCTAATGTGTGTCCGTGTCCTCCTAATGTGCGTCCATGTCCTCCTAATGTGCGTCCATGTCCTCCTAATGTGTGTCCATGTCCTCCTGTGTGTGTCCATGTCCTCCTGTGTGTGTCCATGTCCTCCTGTGTGTGTCCATGTCCTCCTGTGTGTGTCCATGTCCTCCTGTGTGTGTCCATGTCCTCCTGTGTGTGTCCATGTCCTCCTGTGTGTGTCCATGTCCTCCTGTGTGTGTCCATGTCCTCCTGTGTGTGTCCATGTCCTCCTGTGTGTGTCCATGTTCTCCTGTGTGTGTCCATGTTCTCCTGTGTGTGTCCATGTCCTCCTGTGTGTGTCCATGTCCTCCTGTGTGTGTCCATGTTCTCCTGTGTGTGTCCATGTTCTCCTGTGTGTCCATGCATACATAGGCGGTTATCAGCAGTTTTTTGCAGGGGCGTTTTCTGGCTGGAAAAACGCTCTAACTCCTGAAAAAAGCTTAAAAAAGCTGAAAAACGTGTCTATTCAGGGTTTATCAGTGTTTTTGAGCCATGAGCTTTTGTGGGAGTATAAATTTGCTTAAAAAAAAAAGCTAAAAGATGCTGAGAAATGCTACTTCAAAAACACTGAAAAACTCATTTGACAGCTAATGCTACTGTCATTTTAAAAGGTCCAGTGTGCATGAGGCTTTATAAACAATACTACTTTGTTCAGACAGGAGACAGAGACAGATACAAAGTAACATTGTTTATAAACATTGATCAGACAGGAGATAGAGAGATACAAAGTAACATTGTTTATAAACATTGATCACACAGGAGATGGAGAGGTACCAAGTAACATTGTTTATAAACATTGATCAGACAGGAGATAGAGAGATACAAAGTAACATTGTTTATAAACATTGATCAGACAGGAGATAGAGAGATACAAAGTAACATTGTTTATAAACATTGATCAGACAGGAGATAGAGAGATACAAAGTAACATTGTTTAGAAACATTTTATCTGTCTCTCGTTTTAAAGTGGAAGTAAACTTCCATCGTTGAATTTTACCTATGGGTAGTGGAAATATCTCCTAAACATGCACCGTTCAGGAAATATTTACTGTACATGCAGCCAGTGACATCATGGGCCGTTCCTTCAGAGCCCTGTGCCATAAACTGCATCACGGCTCCTGCCAGTTAAAGAGCCAGAGTCCGTGAACCCGGAAGCAAGACGGGTAAAGATGGAAGCACCTGCAGCTTTGACATCTCGCCGCTGGAAGGGCTTCGTTTTCGGCCAAGTTTAACATAATGTGCTAGTAGTATGCAATGCACATTATCACATTATAACTTTACCTTGCAGGGTACAAAAGAAAAAAAAAACCTCCAACGGTTTACAACCATTTTAAACAATGTTTAGAAACGTATTTTATTTCTCTATCTCCCATCTAAAAAATTACCATTGTTTATAAACATTGATCAGACAGGAGATAGAGAGATACAAAGTAACATTGTTTATAAACATTGATCAGACAGGAGATAGAGAGATACAAAGTAACATTGTTTATAAACATTGATCAGACAGGAGATAGAGAGATACAAAGTAACATTGTTTATAAACATTGATCAGACAGGAGATAGGGAGATACAAAGTAACATTGTTTATAAACATTGATCAGACAGGAGATAGAGAGATACAAAGTAACATTGTTTATAAACATTGATCAGACAGGAGATAGAGAGATACAAAGTATCATTGTTTATAAACTTTATATCTATCTCCTGTCTGAACAATGTTTTTAAATAATGTTACTTTGTTTAGATGGGAGATAAAGAAATCTGCAGTAACATTGTTTATAAACCTTGTTTAAATGGTATGATACAATGTTGCGTTGTTTAGATGGAAGATGGAGAAATACGAATTAACATTGTTTATAAACATTGTTTAAATGGGAGATAGATACAATGTTATCTTTGTATCTCTCATCTGAACAATGTTTATAAACTTCGTTACTTTGTATCTCTCTATCTCCTGCCTGATCAATGTTTATACACAATGATACTTTGTATCTCTCTAGCTGCCATCTCCACAATGTTTATAAACGCTGTGTCAGATGGTCTGTTTTATGACAGTAGCAGCTTCTGTATTTACACAGCAACTTCGACAGTCGTTATCTGCAGACCAATGGGAAGGAGGGATAGTGACCGCAGTGCAGAAAAGCAGGATGTACTACATACGCCCTGTACGCTTTTTTTTTTTTTTTTTTTTTTTTAGGGGTGTAGTGTATGCCCGGTTTGCACAACTGGTTAAATATTCCTCCTATTTATTAAATTTTCTAATATTTGAAGACTTTAAATTGCAATACCCCTTTGAAAGGCCAGGCCTAAACCTCCCAGAACACCCACACAATGCCCACTTATCACTAGGCAGGTAGGTCACCAAGTGTGTGATCTTCATTACCCGTTTCCTTGTCTTCTTCTCTTCTCAGCTATGTATGCCAAAAGGACTTGCCTTCAAGACTCAGGCTGACTGCCGCGACCCCCAATTCCACTCTTTTATCATCACACGAGAAGATGGGTCGCGGACGTTCGGGTTCTCCCTCACCTTCTTCGAGGAAGTCACCAGCAAGCAGATATGCAGCGCCATGCAGACCCTGTACCACATGCACAACGCCGAGTATGACATCATCCACACATCAGCCACCAACGGCACCACGAACTGCACGGAGGATTGCAACGACTCCTCCGTCTCCAAGCTGCAGAGGTTCAATTCCTATGACATTTCCCGGGACACTTTGTACGTCTCCAAGTGCATCTGCCTCATCACCCCCATGTCCTTCATGACGGCCTGCAAGAAGGTCCTGGAGCAGCTGCACCAGGCCATCGTATCTCCGCAGCCCCCACCACTGCCGTTGGAGAGCTATATCTATAACCTCCTCTACGAGGTGCCTCTTCCTCCTGCAGGGAGGTCGTTAAAGTTTTCGGGAGTCTACGGGCCGATTATATGTCAAAGGCCGAGTACCAATGAACTGCCACTCTTTGACTTTCCAGTGAATGAGGTCTTTGAGTTGCTCGGAGTAGAGAATGTTGTACAGCTCTTCACCTGCGCGTTGCTGGAGTTCCAGATCCTCCTCTACTCACAGCGTAAGTAATCTCTATGGCCAAAAGTATGTGAACCCCCTCTCCGGGTGATGGTGGTCAGGTGTCTCCGGTGAAGGGTGCTGGTAATACTCCATCATACAAAGACATTGTAGACCATCTTGCTCTTTCAACCTTGTGGTAGCAGTTTTGGGATGACCCCTTTTCTTGCTCCATAAATGACATGGTATGGCCAGTTTGGTGTGGAGGAACCAGAGCCCTGAGCTCAACCCTACTTTTAGAAGACCTTTTGATATAGTTTTCTCATCCAACATCAGTACCTTCCCCTTAATCCTATGGGCCATCTTTGGGATGAGGTCTTCCCATCCTGTACCAGGTCCTTATCCAAGCATGCAGCCTGGCAGGCCAGAAAAGGGGGGGGGGGGGGTTTCTAGGCGGTGGTTGTGGGGGTCTGCAGGCAGGGGGCTTATTGGAATCCTAAAGCCCCCTTTTGACAAGGGGGCCCCCAGATCCCTGCCCCTCCCCCGCCCCAGTGTGAATGAATATGGGGGTACATTATATTCCTACTCATTCACTAAAAAAAAAAGTGTCACAAAGAAATAAAAACGCATAGTTTTTGACAATCCTTTTATTAAAAATAAAAAAACAGTGTCCTGCGATGTAGATTCATCATCAGTCACGACGCCCGCGACAAAGGCTAACCGCCGACTGCCTGCTCCGCCCTCTGACAGTTCTTAACCACTTAAGGACCAAGCCTCTTTTTGAGATTTGTTGTTATATTTCTTTTTTGCTAGAAAATTACTTGGAACCCCCAAACATTATACTTTTTTTTTTTT
Source organism: Aquarana catesbeiana (assembly GCF_042186555.1). NCBI lineage: Eukaryota > Metazoa > Chordata > Amphibia > Anura > Ranidae > Aquarana > Aquarana catesbeiana. Next base: position 7,904,168 of record NC_133334.1, on the reverse strand, counting down.
TTTCTAACACCCTAGAGAATAAAATGGCGGTCGTTGCAATACTTTCTGTCACACCGTATTTGCACAGCGGTCTTACAAGTGCACTTTTTTTGGAAAAAATACACTTTTTTAAATTAAAAAATAAAACAACAGTAAAGCCCTTCTTCTTTTTTTTTTCTTTTTATATTGTGAAAGATAATGTTACGCCGAGTAAATTGATACCCAACATGTCACGCTTCAAAATTGCGCCCGCTCGTGGAATGGCGACAAACTGTTACCCTTAAATATCTCCATAGGCGACGTTTAAAATATTCTGCAGGTTGCATGTTTTGAGTTACAGAGGTCTAGAATTATTGCTCTCGCTCTACCGATCGCGGCGATACCTCACATGTGTGGTTTGAACACCGTTTTCATATGCGGGCGCTACTCACGTATGCGTTCGCTTCTGCACGCGAGCTCGAGACGGGGCACGTTTAAAAATTTTGTTTTTTTCTTATTTTATTTTTTATTTTTACACTGTTCTTTAAAAAAAAAAAAAAAAGTGTCACTTTTATTCCTATTACAAGGAATGTAAACATCCCATGTAATAAAAAAAAAAGCATGACAGGTCCTCTTAAATATGAGATCTGGGGGGTCAAAAAGACTTCAGATCTCATATTTACACTAAAATGCAATAAAAAATAATTTATCATTTAAAAAGAAAAAAAAATGGCCCTTTAAGAGCTATGGGCGGAAGTGACGTTTTTGATGTCGCTTCCGCCCTGCAATGGTATGGAGACGGGTGGGGGGCGCCATCTTCCCCCTCACTCGTCTCCATGCCCAGCATGTTAAAGGATCCGATCGCCTCCGCCGCTGCCGACAGCTCCGGTAAGCGGCGGAGTGCACTGGAGCGCTGCGGGAGGGGAGTTGGGGGGGCCCCCCTCTCCCGCCGCCGATGAAAGTGATTTTGCGGCGAATCCGCTGAAGAGACCACTTTTATGTGAAAGCGGACCGCCGGCCGAAGAAGAGGAAACCAGGGTTATGGCAGCTAGGTGCTGCCATAACAACGATGTTCCTCTTCAAAGTTAGGACGTACATCGGCATGCGGCGGTCCATAAGTGGTTAGATGGGTAAGTGGCGGGGGCCACCTGGTGATGTCACCTGGTGGTACCACCCTCTTGTGGTTGGGTGTGACTTTAGTTTGCCGCCACTGCCTGGTTGTGTACTGACTAGGCTGACCGCTTTCCTGCTACCTGTCCTCAAGTCAGGAACGCCTGTGCCGGTAAACGCCGCCCTTCACAGATGTACGCTATAATACGCCCTGCGTGACCTGAGGCCTTTTGGGTTTCCTCTGAACAGCCTCTATTGGCAGAGTTTTTTTTTTTCGCTGTATCATATCACCTTCTTGATTTGCAGATTACCAGAGGCTGATGACGGTGGCGGAGACGATCACGGGTCTGATGTTCCCCTTCCAGTGGCAGCATGTTTACGTGCCAATCCTTCCAGCGTCCCTCCTCCACTTCTTGGATGCACCGGTGCCCTACCTGATGGGGCTTCACTCCAACGGGCTGGATGACAGGTCCAAGCTGGAGCTACCGCAGGAGGTGAGCAAGTCTGTCCATCATCAAAATCTTTTACCAACTCCACCGCCTGGATAAAGGAAACCTCTCGTGAAGGGACAATGGCGGCTTCCATTCTGTAAATTCTGTTTGCCTGGCAGCCTTACTTATTTGCTGGTTGCCGAGTCTCCGACCCGTAATAAGTATGTAGAGAAGGTCTCCTGACTTTACTTTCTTTCCCTGCATAGTTGTTGTGGGTCAGTGACTCAAAGTCTTGGTGGCCAGCAACTAGAATTTCAAGATGGAGGTCAGCTGTGGTATCCCCCCCCATATTATAATATGTCATTTCATGGGGAGTTTTGCTTTGAATGTTAAAACTGAACTAAATAGAGTGTTTGGTTTGTGGTGCTCAGGTGCAGTGTAGTTCTACTTTAACATACACAATAGTTTCCCTTTTTAAAGAGACCCTTTTATGTTGTTGGTTCAGATAGCCCACCCCACAGTCATGTATACTTGCTGGCCCACGCTCCTGCACTCCCGGGGACCTTGCTAACAGAGCAGGTCTGAAGGTCTTGCAGGTCTGAAGGTCTTGCAGGTCTGAAGGTCTTGCAGGTCTTGCAGGTCCATAATAACCAGCAGTCCTGGTTGGAGGGGGTTTCATGGCATAGATCCACCACCCTCCAACCTAAGCTCTGACAGGTTTGCTGTCTGCAGATTTCTATCACTTTACTCTGATTGGCCGTTATCACTTTCAGTTAACGATAGCAGATCCCAGTCCATATCAGAGAACGGTGACCGAGCCGTCAACAGGACGCTTTATATCCTGATGAAGGGTTGGTTGTGTGTGAGCGCGGCACACAAGGAATCATTGAGTTGCAGGAACAATTGCAGGATTATTCTGAACTGACGGCTCTCCGCTGATCATCCAGCGTGAGCGGTTTTTACGGTACAATCTGCGCCCTTGTGGTGACTACAGCTGAGGAAATGCTGGGACTTTCTGCTAAGAAACCTCCAGAGGGCTGGAGGTCAGTCTACAGCCAACACAAGTAAAGGGGTCCATTCATAGGAAAGCTGGGCTCAGGGATGTCCACCTAAAAGTGAGATTTCAGATACAGGTGCAGGATGAAAGATTTTGTATTTTAAAACACCTTTAACCCCTTCCTGCCCACTCCGGTGTTCATTTTTAAACAAGATCTGAATTGGGGGGGTTATAATTTATGATCATGTGACCACTGTGATTGACCATTCAGTCGGGAGCCTGTCCTGCTGGCTACTCATCATTTATGGTGACCGAGAGCTGTCCTTGTCAGCTTGGTCTCTGCGCTGCAAGTATGTAATGTCTACCAGTAAATTCTTATTATTCGCTCCCCTCTAGTCTGTAAATATCCAATCAAAAGCCTTTTTTATTATATTGGTCTGACAAGTGCAAATAAAAAAAAAAAATAGCGGTTCAGACGAAGTCTTTATCTTTTAGCTCAGTCATGACCTGTTCTCAGTATTGTACTGGTTGGACGGTACAATATGTTTTATTCAGCTGCCCCTGAACGCTCCTCTGTTTATTATCAGCACACTCAGAATTTTATAGTCATTTCCAGGCAGTTGAGTTTAGAAGCATTTTTTGGAAAGCAAAAAAATGCATTCATGACGGAAGTTGAAACGCCAAATGCCTGTAACAGCTTGTAAATGCGGCAACTCGCGTTTAGGCGTTTTTAGGCCTCATGCACACGAGACGCTGGTGCAAACTCTGCTGAACACATGCTTTTAAAAGCTGAAACCGGCGTTTAGAAACGCCCGTTTTGCCGCGTTTGCATGCCGTGTTTAGCCACGTGTTGCCGCGTTTGCGTCTAGAAGCATCTGCAGAGCAGAGAATGACATTTTGCGACCCAAAGTTAGGTCACAAAATGTCATTCTCTGGTGCAGAAAAGTGCTTAACATTTTACGACCCGAATTTGGGGCCCCGTATCTCAGGGCCACTTGGTGCTAGGAACCCTAAATTTGGATATGTTCTTGTGCTAGTTCCACTGTGTTAGCACATCAAATTTGGGCTTCCTAGCACCAGGTGGCCCCGAGATTTGGGGCCCCAAATTCGGGTTGTAAAATGTTCCTTTAAAAACACTTAAAACGCAAACGCAGTACCGGCGTTTAGCCGTGTTTAGCCGCGTTTGGTGTCTGAAACGTAGAAAACGTTTGCGTCTGAACCCATTTTTTTGCTTCTGGAAAAACGAGGTTAAACGCAACTGCCTAAAAACGCCAAAAACGAGACTGTGTACATGGACACACAGGATAACATTGAATGGGTTCAGGGGCAGTTGAAAAAAGTGTCCAACTGCCTCTGAACACGAGTTTAACAGAGTCTTTTGTGCATGAGGCCTTAATGGGGATAAAAAACTGCTTCTGAGTGCAAACGCGTAAACGCAGCATGTAAATATGGCAAAACTGACCTTTTTAAACGTTGGTTACTCTCCGCTCAGCAGCGGTTTCAAAATGTCCTGAGTACATTAAGCCCTCTTCTCCTTTTCTCTTCCAGGCCAATCTTTGTTTTGTGGATATTGACAACCATTTCATTGAGCTTCCTGAGGATCTCCCGCAATTCCCCAACAAGCTGGAATTCATCCAGGAGGTCTGCGAGGTCCTGATGTCCTTTGGCATCCCGCCAGAGGGGAATCTCCACTGCAGCGAGAGCGTCTCCAAACTCAAGAGCCTCAAAGCTGCAGATCTGGCATCTGACAAGAAGAACGGCAACCTGACCAGATCGCCACTCAACTCGTATGATCTTCTGAAGGAGAACGAGACCTTGGCACGTATTCAGGCCTTGGTGAAGAGGACTGGAGTCAGTTTAGAGAAGGTCGGGAACCTCTCGTCTCAGTTCTCTGAATAGTGTGCATGTGAAAATATCACTAGGGTCCATGAGATCCACCTAATGTAAGCTAAAAATGTGGGTTGCCTGGCTGGTATAACCCTTGGACCTCCACATTTTCTGAGTCGCTATCCAGAACACATGTGCAGATCTGTAAAGTTGGAGGTCCATGACCATGTAGACATTTGCAGAAGGAGATGTTCTTAACGACAATCTCCCATTTTTTTTTTTTTCAGAAAAGGCATTTTTTATATTGAAACAACCTAATAATTCTTCAAAGCTTGTTTCTATGTGGCTTGCTGATAGGCTTTCTTTAATAATGTGAAACCTCTGAAATGTTCCTGATAGCCACCAACCACGTGGCCTGGGCTTTATGGGATCTGATGACCTTCTCTGTGGGCTGCAGGTTGAGGTCCAGATAGAATCCACCAGCAAGAAGGACACGAAGTTCCAGTGTGATGAGGAAGAACTCCGAATTCACCAACTCAACATCCACACCCGGGAGGTGTTCGCCAACCGCTTCACGCAGATGTTTGCGGACTACGACGTCTTCGTCATCCAGCCCAGCCAAGACAAGGAGTCCTGGTTCAACAACCGCGAGCAGATGCAGAACTTCGACAAGGTAAGAATTGAGGTGGAGTGAAGTGTCATCACGTTGGAACATAACGTGTCAGTAACTTCCCAAGTCTACCCTAATCCCCCACCTGTCACAATGAACCGCAACCGGATCAATAATCAGAAAAACTCCACCTTCATTAATAAAAATGTGTCCTTGGACCCCATTTAGTGACTTTGCCTAGGCTGAGATGATGTCATCAGTTTGCTGCAGGAAGGAGGAAGTATTTCCTCAGTCTCCCCTCCCCCTAGTGATCAGACTGTACATTGTAACTTTGTAGAAGGAGGAGGAGTCATTTCCTCAGTCTCCGCTCCCCCAGTGATCAGACTGTACATTGTAACTTTGTAGAAGGAGGAGGGGTCATTTCCTCAGTCTCCCCTCCCCCAGTGATCAGATTGTACATTGCAACTTTGTATCAAGTCACAAGGTGAGAGGCTGCAGCCAGGGGCTGATCCATGTCACACATTTGTCAGCCAAAACTGCACAGGCATCATGATTTACATGATTGTGTCCTCCTCTAAATGACTTCTCAGTCAAGAAGTAGGTGGTGAACCCGCATGATGCCTGAACATAAACGGTGCTGTCCTTTTGGAGAGAAATGCAGGTTGCCAGGGGGAGTCCTGTGATCTCTGTAAGAGGTAACAAATACTTGGCAGCTCCACTGACAGGTCCGATGACGTGACAGGTCCGATGACGTGACAGGTCCGATGACATGACAGGTCCGATGACATGACCGGTCCGATGACGTGACAGGTCCACTTTAATCTCATGCATTGGCTCTTTGGGCAATTGTCTTTCTCATGACACAACGTCATCTTCCCCCCCCCCCCCCCCAGGCATCCTTCCTCTCCGACCAGCCGGAGCCGTACCTTCCGTTCCTCTCGCGGTTCCTGGAGACTCAGATGTTCGCCTCTTTCATCGACAACAAGATCATGTGTCACGATGAGGACGACAAAGATCCCGTCTTACGAGTCTTCGACTGCCGAGTGGACAAGATCCGGCAGCTGAACGTCAGAACTCCGACGCTGCGCACCTCCATGTACCAGAAATGTACCACCATCGAGGAAGCGGGTACGGCGCACATTGAGGGGGCGGGGGGGGGGGCAAAGATGTTCTGTACTGATGGGGGGAAGGGAAGACTCCCTTCAATGAGAAGAGATAGATCAATCTATCTGTCTGTCTGTCTGTCTGTCTGTCTATCTATCTAATATATATAATTTATACAATTATACACAGATTTTATTTTATTTTTTTTAGCAGAGACCCTAGGGAATAAAATGGTGATTGTGGCAATTTTTTATGTTACACAGTATTTGCTCAGTGGCTTTTTTTTACATGCAATTTTTTGGGAAAAAATACACTTGAATGAAAAAACAAAAAAAAAACACTATATACTAAAAGGATAATTCTCCCGCTCTACAAGACTCTGGTCTGGCCGCACCTGGGGTATGCTGTCCAGTTCTGGGCACCAGTCCTCAGTAAGGATGTACTGGAAATTAGACATGTGCAATTCATTTAGTTTTGACAAATTCGTTAATTCCAAATTTCCGATTTTTTTTTTTTTTTTTCCCAATTTCTGAAATTTCAAATTTTTGAAAATTTGAAATTTCATAAATTTGAAAATTCAAAAATTTGGAAATTTGAAAATCCAAAAATAACAATGAAAATCTTAAAATTCGAAAAGAATGAAGATCTAAAAATTCAAAAAACGCGAAATAATAACTAATAATAAATATTAACTGATAGGTATTGGAATTTCCTTTCAAATTTGGCTGTTAGTGAACTTGGTGAGTACTAATTTATCCGAAGTTACGAATTATCTGAAATAAGCCGTATCTAAACAAATAGAACGTAATGATCTAATAATAATTAATAATAAACCTTTTTATTATTATTTATCATTAATTTGTTCCGTTCCATTTGTTTAGATGCGGCATTCGTTATTTCGGATAAATTTGTATTCGTTACGTTCACTAACTTTAAAAGGAAATTGCAATACCTATAACTTACTAGTTAGTTACTTATTAGTTGGTTATTTAGAATTTTCCTAATTTTCTTGCTTTTTTTTTCAGATTTTCGGATTTTTGAATTCTGAAAAAAGCAAAAAAATGAATGAAACGAAAATGAACAAATTTTTTGTCAGTGCACATGTGTACTGGAAATGGAGCGAGTACAAAGAAGGGCAACAAAGCTAATAAAGGGTCTGGAGGATCTTCGTTATGAGGAAAGGTTGTGAGCTCTGAACTTATTCTCTCTGGAGAAGAGACGCTTGAGAGGGGATATGATTTCAATTTACAAATACTGTACTGGTGACCCCACAATAGGGAGAAAAGTTTTTCGCAGAAGAGAGTTTAACAAGACTCGTGGCCACTCATTAAAATTAGAAGAAAAGAGGTTTAACCTTAAACTATGTAGAGGGTTCTTTACTGTAAGAGCGGCAAAGATGTGGAATTCCCTTCACAGGCGGTGGTCTCAGCGGGGAGCATTGATAGCTTCAAGAAACTATTAGATAATCACCTGAATGACCGCAACATACAGGAATATGTAATGTAATACTGACATATAATCACACACATAGGTTGTGTCTTTTTCAACCTCACCTACTATGTAACATATATATATATATATGTGTGTGTGTGTGCTCATAAGTTCACATACCCCGGCAGAATTTATGATTTCTTGGCCATTTTTCGGAGAATATGAATGATAACACAAAAACTTTACTTTCACTCATGGTTAGTGTTTGGCTGAAGCCATTTATTATCAATCAGCTGTGTTTACTCTTTTTATATCATAATCACAGCAGAAACTACCCAAATGACCCTGATCAAAAGTTTACATACCCCAGTTCTTCATACCGTGTATTGCCCCCTTTAACATCAATGACGGCTTGAAGTCTTTTGTGGTATTTGTGGATGAGGCTCTTTATCTTCTCAGATGGTTCCTCTTGGTAAAAAGCCTCCAGTTCCTGTAAATTCTTGGGCTGTCTTGCATGAACGGCACGTTTGAGATCTCCCCAGAGCGGCTCAATGATATTGAGGTCAGGAGACTGAGATGGCCACTCCAGAACCTTCACTTTATTCTGCTGTAGCCAATGACCGGTGGACTTGGCCTTGTGTTTTGGATCATTGTCATGTTGGAATGTCCAAGTACGTCCCATGCGCAGCTTCCTGACTGATGAATACAAATGTTCCTCCAGTATTTTTTGATAACATACTACATTCGTCTTGCCATCAATTTCCACCAAATTTCCTGTGCCTTTGTAGCTCACACATCCCCAAAACATCAGCGATCCACCTCCGTGTTTCACAGTAGGGATGATGGGCCTTTCATCATAGGCCTTGTTGTCTCCCCTCCAAATGTAGTGTTTATGGTTGTGGCCAAAAAGCTCAATTTTGGTCTCATCACTCCAAATGACTTTGTGGCAGAAGGTTTGAGGCTTGTCTCTGTGCTGTTTGGCGTATTGTAAGCGGATACTTTGTAACATTTGCATAGTAATGACTTTCTTCTGGAGACTCGACCATGCAGCCCATCTTTCTTCAAGTGCCTCCTTATTGTGCATCTTGAAACAGCCACACCACATGTTTTCAGAGAGTCCCGTATTTCACCTGAAGTTATTTGTGAGTTTTTATTTACATCCCGAACAATTTTCCTGGCAGTTGTGGCTGAAATTTTAGTTGGTCTACCTGACCGTGGTTTGGTTTCAACAGAACCCCTCATTTTCCACTTCTTGATTAGAGTTTGAACACTGCTGATTGGCATTCTCAGTTCCTTGGATATCTTTTTATATCCCTTTCCTGTTTTATACAGTTCAACTACCTTTTCCCGCAGATCCTTTGACAATTCCTTTGCTTTCCCCCATGACTCAGAATCCAGAAATGTCAGTGCAGCACTGGATGAAAGATACAAGGGTCTGTCAGGAGTCCAGAAACTCATTGACCTTTTATACACACACACTAATTACAAGCAAACAGATCCCAGGGGAGAATGGTTACCTTTAATAGTCATTCAAACCCCTTTGTGTCAACTTGTGTGCATGTTATCAGGCCAAAATAACCAGGGTGTGTAAACTTTTGATCAGGGTCATTTGGGTAGTTTGTTGTGATTATGATATATAAAGAGTAAACACAGATGATTGATAATAAATAAAAAGTTGCAACACCCACCATTTTATTCTCCAGGGTCTCTGCTTAAAAAAATATATAATATTTGGTGATTTTAAGTAATTTTCTAGCGAAAAAAATGCAGATTTTTACATCAGAATTGGCCCGGACTGGTGGTGGTTAAGAATCATATTGGCAGGGGGCAGTTCTCATATTCCTATACTATACTGGTCCTCTGTAATAATATTTTGTGTCTCTTGCAGTGAAGGCCATAGAGCAGCGACTCGCCAAGATTGACCACACCGCCATCCACCCCCATCTCCTGGACATGAAGATCGGGCAGGGGAAGTACGAGCCGGGGTTCTTCCCTAAACTCCAGTCCGATGTCCTATCCACGGGACCGGCCACCAACAAGTAAGACCAGCAGATCGTGTGTATGACCTCCTCTCCACCAATGGATTCAACCCTTCGTTCTCCTCTTGTCATCTCCCTGTACAGCCCCGATCTGATTGGTGAATGTGGTGCAGCACAGTCAGTTCTTATTCCATCTGTCTTTCCATTTTATTCACATATACAGTGGATCCTTGGTTTATGAGTAACGCGGTTAACGAGGGTTTTGAAAGACGAGCAACTTTTTTTTTTAATTCTGGCTCGGTTTGCGAGTGTTGTCTCGCAAAACGAGCAGAATTCAAGCTAATAGGCGGTGCAGTGCTGCATTTGGCCAGAGGTGTGGGGTCGCCAGGGACACTCGGAACGGTTCAGAAATACTCGGAAACACTCGGAAATACTCCATTCTTGAGTGTCTCTGAGGCTTTCTGAGTTCAGCCGAGCTGTCCCTGAGTATTTCCGAGGCTCTCCGGCGCCCCCCACCCACCTCTGGCCACATGCGGTATTGCATGCAATAGAAGTTAATGCAGAACAAATTATCTTCGTTTCCATTGACTTCTATGGGGAAACTCGCTTTGATATGCGAGTGCTTTGGATTACAAGTGTTCTCCTGGAATGGATTATACTCCGTAATCCAAGGTTCCGCTGTCACATTTTGAATGACAATTACGCGGTCATGCAACACTGTACACATATGAAATTTGTATTTTGTTCACACAAATAGAGCTTTCTTTTGTGGTATTAAATCACCACTGGGGGGGTGTTTACATTTTTTTTTTTTGCTAAAAAAAGAAAAAAAGACCGAAAATGTTGAAAAAAATATAACCAAGTTTTTCTGTTTGTTATACAATTTTGAAAATCTTTCTTG
>NC_133334.1:7889284-7893320 GCF_042186555.1 Aquarana catesbeiana | reverse complement strand
AGAATGTCCGCAACTAGTTAATTTATAACGATAAAAATGATTCTATTTCCAGAAATACATCCAGGAGGCCCGGAATTTGGGGAGCACCATCCGCCAACCTAAACTCTCCAACCTCTCCCCCTCGGTCATCGCCCAGACCAACTGGGAAGTTTGTGGAGGGTCTGCTAAAAGGAGTGTCGCAATAAGGTGCGTCTATCATCCTGACTACCACAGTGTGTATGGACGGTGTGCGGAGCCGGTGGGGACGTTGGGCCTTTTTTTGCAGCTGCAACTCTGTTGTGACGCTTTTCGGTATTTGTTTGGGGGGGGGGGGGGGGCACTTCCAAGAACAAAAAAAAAAAAACAAAAAAAAAAAAATTATACATTTAGATCACTTTTATTCCTATCACAAGGAATGTAAATCTCCTTTATAATGGTAATAAGACCTCACATCTCTCCTCAACAATAGAAAGCATCAGATAAAAAAACAAAACATTGATCTAATGCTTCAAAAAATAAAAACTCGTTCACGAAGTGACGTCATGATGTCGCTCAGATCTCCCAAGACCATAGAGTTGAGTGGAGGACGTCTTTCCTCTATTTTTTTATATATATATATATATATATATATATATATATATATATATATATATATATATATATATATATATATATATTATAGATAGCAATATTTTATGATCGTTGCAATATTTTATGTCACACGGTTTTTGCGCAGCGGTCTTTCAAACGCAAATTTTTTGAGGAAAAAAAGACACCTTCATGAATTAAAAAAAAAAAAAAACTAAACAGTAAAGTTAGCACAATTTTTTTTTTTTTTTGTATAATGTGAAAGATTCACGCATGGAATTGCGCGCACACACGTGGAATGGCGACAACCTATGGTACCTAAAAAAAAATCTCTATAGGCGACGCTTTAATAAAATTTAACGGTTAGAGTTACAAAGCAGGTCTTTTTCTAGAATTATTGCCCTCGCTCTAACGATTGCGGCGATACCTCACATGTGTGTTTGAGCACTGCTTACATATGCAGGTGCGACTTCATGCGTTTTCTTGGCTGCGCGAGCTTGCCGGGGTTGGGGGCGCTTTAAACATTTATTTATTTATTTATTTATTTTACATTGTGATATATATATATATAAAATCTGATGACTTTTATTGCTGTCACAAGGAATGTAAACATCCATGTGGCAGTAATAGGTGGTGACAGGTTCTCTTTATGGAGGGATCGGGGGTCTAAAAGACTTCAAATCCTTTGCTCTTAAAAGTATCCAGATCTGCAAAAACGGCGATTCTGAATACTGTAGTTTAGTTTTTTTTTTTTTTTTTTAAATCTGCGCCGATGGCAGCCGAGTAAACCGGAAGTGACATTGTGACATTGCTTCTGGGTTGTTTATTTTCATAGCAGACTAGAATGAAGCGTTTCTGGCTTTGTTCCAGACCTAGCCGGTGGAAGTGCCGAACTGTGGATCGGGTCTCCCGGTGGGACGGAGAGAGTGGCGGGGGTGGGGGGGAGTGAGTTGTCCCTCTTCCGTTGCTTTAGGATAACAGCCGAGCAGCTTTTAGCCGCATCAGTTGGTTTCCCTAAAGAGCCGACGGCCCCGCTCTCAAAAAACAGTACCGGGGTGATGCCCGCAGCTGCATATCGCCCGCCCTGGTATAACCCCTGAAAGCCATGAACGCAAATGTGCGTACGGTCAGCGCTAAGGGGTTCATCTCTATGACCAGCAGCCGCAACCACCGGATCAGTTCTTGGGCTTCCTGATGGGCCAGGAAAGCTCGAGAGAATCACTGGAAAGCGGCTAATCAGCCGCTTGGATCACTTTTATCAGAAAGGTCTGCAATCATACCGGGATTGTGGCATCTAGCTGGTATTAAACGTCAAAGTCATGGCGCATTTTTCCAGTTAGGCGATCGGCAAGTGATTATACCGTAACCTGTTTAGAAACGGAGACTTCCACTATTAACTGATGGGTTCTGCAAAGCGCTTTGGGTACCAAAGGCCACATGTGGCCTTCAGGATGCAGGTTGGGCACCAGGGTCCTCGATACGGAGATTGTGCCCTACAAGCCGTGTACAGGGGGGGGGGGGGGGTGATGAATTTAGGAAAGCTCTAGATATGGAGTAGTGATGGTTCCTCATGCATGTTGCAGTTCCTCGTAGAGTTCTATCAGTGGACATGTGATGTTTCTCTTCCTCGCAGACGAAGCGGATGCTGGTGGAGAAGATGGGTCGGGAGGCGGTGGAGTTGGGTCACGGGGAAGTCAGCATCACCGGGGTGGAGGAGAACACGCTGATCGCCAGCCTGTGCGACCTTCTGGAGCGGATCTGGAGCCACGGCCTTCTGGTGAAACAGGTAGTCACATGACCCCTCTCTGAGCCGTACACGCCCACTCGTGTGCCGGAGACTTCATCCGCGTCCCGTGTTTTTATCGCAGGGGAAATCCGCCTTGTGGTCGCACCTCTTACACTATCAGGACAACCGGAGGAAGATGGCGGCCGGGAGCTTCAGTCATGCAGGTAATCATAATCTATTTACTAATGGACGTGTGCAATTCGTTTAGTTCCAGATTCGTTTAACTAATTTCAACAAATTGGTTAATTCGTAAATATCCAGATATCCGAATGAACATAAACCCGTTCAAATATTTGTAAATTCGGAACTTCGAAATTCGAAGATCCAAACATCCAGTGGCGGGATGTCCGTAAGGACGCACAGGCGCAGCACCCACTGTCCTGCCACCCCCTCTAGCACCAATAGATATATTCATGCATTGCCCCTTTTGGGGCGCCCGGCGCCTGAATTACAGCGGCGGGGGGTGTTTTTGAAGCACCTGATTAGAGTTATAGGCTCTAATAGGCGTCAAAAAAGGTGACCTGCAAGCTCCATGCTGGGCACTCGCAGGTCACTCAGCTGTGTTAGAAAAGCGAATGAATATTCGCTTTCCTAACGCTAAACCGCCTCTCCGCCAATCAGGTGCTCAGATCTGTTACCCATCACCTGATTGGCTGAAACGACAGACGCTGTGATTGGACACCTATCAGGCGTCCAATAATAGCAGAGGACAGGAAGAGAGGACGGGAAAAGACATTGAGGAGCTGTCCCACCAAGACAGGGTAAGGGCGGGGGGCACACTGGCAGCATGTGATATGGCACAGTGGCAGCGTTTGGTGGGGCCACAGTGGCAGCGTTTGATGGGGCACAGTGGCAGCGTTTGATGGGGCACAGTGGCAGCGTTTGATGGGGCACAGTGGCAGCGTTTGATGGGGCACAGTGGCAGCGTTTGATGGGGCACAGTGCAGGGTGTTTGACGGGGCACAGTGGCAGAGTGTTTGACGGGGCACAGTGGCAGCGTTTGATGGGGCACAGTGGCAGCGTTTGATGGGGCACAGTGGCAGAGTGTTTGATGGGGCACAGTGGCGCTACAATCGATGGGGTTTTTTTTCAGAATTTTTGTTTGTTTGCGCCCCCCGCAAAAAAAAAATTTTGAGCACCAGCCGCCACTGCAAAAATCTGAAATAATAATGAACTATTAAATTCTAGGTATTGTAATTTCCTTTCAAATTTGTCTGTTGGTGAACGTAACAAATACGAATTTATCCGAAATAATGAATACAGTATCTAAACGAATGGAACATAACAAATTAATAATAAATATCAATAATAAAAACTTTTTTTATTTATTTATTCGTTACGCTACATTCGTTTAGATGCGGCATTCGTTATTTCGGATAAATTCATATTCATTATGTTCACAAACAGCAAAATTTGAAAGGAAATTCCAATACCAATAATTTAATAGTTATTAGTTATTCTTTGCAATTTACAAATTTTCGAATTGCAATCATAACAAATAACCCAAAAAACAACAAAAATAAACAAATGAAACGAAAACAAACACATCTTTCGGCAGTGCAGTCTTTTTACTAAAACCATTGCCGGACCACATGGTCATATGAAGTGAACCCGTCACCAATCAGGGAGCCCCTTGCCCTATGTAGTTGTTGGTAGATCTACAAGAGATTGTACAATCGGATT